>NC_061468.1:8787878-9090909 GCF_022581195.2 Helicoverpa zea
TAAACTCAGTGGTTCGATAAAAACTAAATCAAACTTCACTTAGCGGAACCCAGAACAGGTAGAAACAGCGTTAGTTAGGTTAGATCGAAGCAAAAACGTTTGGCTAGTTTTTTTGGCAAATATCTATTGTATCTTTTTGCTCAGAAGGTTTTTCGGTGTGGATAGAATTGTAATAAAAAATATAAATATAGTATGATAGCCATGGTGATGATGTATCGCAAAGCTGGAACAAGTACCAGGCGTGCATAAGCGTGCAGAGTGTATGGGATGGGCGCGCTACGGTGCATTGCGTTCGTGCGCTAGTAACAACTCACCACCTTCCGTCTCGTGCCACACGATGCCCTCCAGCGTGACCGAGGTACCAGGCTCGCAGGGGCCCAGGCAGTCCGGCTCCGTGATGGTGCCCACAGACGTGCCCACGCATACTTCTGCTGTCTCCTGCAAACAACACACCATTTTTTATTTCTCTAGGTACCAAAATGCATTTGAATAAAAATAATGCGTTTTATTTTTGCTGGTTGAAAAAGAACTTGACTACTTTTATCAATCAAGAGCAATTCAAATTATTTTAATTATATCAAAATAATAAAGTGAAAACAATTGAATCAGCACAGACAGAACACACAAAGCATAAAATGTAATAATTAAACATTAATTACGACCGTATGTACCACTCGAAATAATAAATAATAATGTAACCGCAAACATGTTAACATGTTTAAAAACGTTAATTTATTGGCTGGGCACACATATTTGGCGTTTCAGTTTAAACTGCACTTGTTCGCCGACCGCATTTAATGAAACAGGATATTAAGAGAAATTCCTGCTATCGAATATTAACTGCGAATTAATGAATACGAGTTACTAATTAGCTTCACAAAATGTCGATGATGATTTCAAATACGGATTTACATTGGGATAGTGAAATCGGGATTAGTCTTAACCTATAAATAAAGATACAGAATAAAATTCATAAACATTTTAATGGCTTATATTTAACTGATCACCAGATATAGTAACAAACAGCAGACAAAAATAGTAAATGATCACCAAAATGAAACTCGCATTTTAATGTAAAACTATCACCAAAGTTTTAACACTTTGCTATCCTATTTAAGTGAAATTACTCCAAAATAAATCATGCGTAAGCCAAAAATAGTAAATGATCACCAAAATTAAACCACCTTTTAAAGTAAGATTATAACCAAAGTTTTTAAATTCTGCTATCCTATTTAAGCAAAATGAGTCCAAAAAAATCATTGTTATCCCAAAAGTAGTAAATGATCACCAAAAGTAGTAAATGATCATCAAAAAAGTTTTTACATCTTGCTATCCTGTTTAAGTAAACTGACTCCAAAAAATAAGTTCGACCTGATAAAATAAATGTAATAACATTTTGGGGACCCTTTTCCTGCACTAGCGTGGAAAATTGTCTATTGCATGCCTCTAAACAGTGCGATAAGAGTGTATTGAGAAACACATTCTTCTTCTTCTTTCTCCTGCCCTGTTCCCAATTTTACTTGGCGTCGGCGCAATATGTCATTTTCTTCCATTTTCCCCTGTCACTCGTCATACTGACACTCACGCATGCATTGCAAGCCGGACACATAACTTAATATGGCATCATAATACTTTATTTGGTAATAAGCCTACATTTTATGGCAATCACAGTGACTTATTTAGGCAAAAATAATACATTAATTTGGTCGTCAAGAGTTGGTGATCATTTACTAAATTTGGTGGTCGAATACAATTTAAAGTGTAGTCGTGACTAAAATAGCTGGTACTATTACATTTTTAGACTTTATTTTTCTGGTGTTCAGTAGATATTTCTGGTTGCAAAACTTAGGGTATCAAAGCATTTTATGGTGGTCATTATATTTGTTCCCCATTTTAATTATCATGACAGCTTATCGCAGTTTGTTTTGCTATTCATTATTATTGTGAAAGCAATTCAAATAACATTGATATCTATAGAACTCTAATCTGCTATTTCGTCGCTACTTAGTGCAAGTCATGTTGTATAATAACATTTAGGAATTTATAATGTTCCTATGATGTTTTGATCTCTTTGAAGACTGGAAAGTGGAAACGACTCATGTCAATAATGATCGTACGTAATACAAGATCTTTTTCAGTATTTTCCGATACAAAATCCTACATTTACCTCCCACAACGATGTGTTTATGTGTGGGTACATCTACGTATGTGTGGGTACATCTACGTATGTGTGGGTGCGCAATATGTCCGCATTATGTAATCTACGGCTCAATGGTTAAGTACTATAGACAATATAGTTTGATACCGGGAAAGCGGTATGTTTTCAATGCGATATTAAAAGCAGTCCAATTAATTTGATTGGTCAGATTGAATGCAATACGCCGTAAAATATGAATGTCGGATGTAATTTATATTTATTGGTAACACTGGGCTGGGTCATAAGGGTTATTTCACACGATCAATAGATTATTTTCATTTGTCGTTGAAGTTTGAAAAAAATAATTTGCTTTATTTTCGATACTGTAATAAAATAAATATAAACAAGAAATTAGAAACCCGTTAACTAAAATAAACGTTGAATTTAAGTAACTAAATACACGAGGGGCTCGGCATTCATTCCCGTTCGTTCACTGAACGGTGAATGGTGAGTGAACGAAGCTTTAATAACACAGTATTGATTCAGACAGCTCTGTTGTATCCTATTTCATAAATCAAAACTTGTTAGTAAAGCGTAAACGCAATGGTTTTAGTTATTAATTTAATTAAATATGAAATGTTAAGATGAGTAATGTACGGTACATTAGTAGTAACAGTAAAAAAGCTCATGATTTAGGTCGAATGAAACAGTTATTTCAAGTAGAATTCTTTAAAAAATCAAGGCAAACTTTAATTTATAAATCCTGAATTAGTATTGCTTTTTATAAAGTGGGAAAAATGTTTAATTATCATTAAATAAGAGTATTACAGTCATTCTTAAAATATTGTAGATTAGATATTCGTTAAAAATCTAAAAAAGCTATAGTGTCCATGAATACTGGACTACAGACGGACATGTTTTTAAAATACAGTCTGCCTTATTAATTATTTTATTTTAAATTATAATTAAGAAGGCTTAAAACAAGATATAAGATAATCTGACATGTTACGAGTTAAGTGTAGTATAATTAATCAATTTGAAATCGAATAGCTCCGCCCAGCGCCGCAGCGTACCCGAGAGTTATTCATTAAAACTTATTGTTCCCGTTATATTAATTTCATACTGTTCGCACAAATTGTTGAAATTACTTCACAAATGTTACTGTTGACGTAAATACATGTGTAATTAAAATTTTAATGGCTTGTTGGCTCTGGTATTGGTATGTACGGGTTAATATTTAGTTTATAGTTCAATGGCGCTTTATCAGTCACAATGACTGCCAATAAAATGCACTGCCAATAATTGCAGTAATTTAAAAAAAAAAAGCTTTTTATGTCTTAGTAGGTACGTAGTCGAGTTCTAAGTGCATAACAAGTTAAATCCAACGGAAAGAAAATAATCTTCTAAATGCACATCTCCCAGTTATTATAATTTTTCTCACCATCACCTTGCTCCCCGGAAAATCGCAACGTTTGTCGAGTCGACCGCGGTACCAAGTCGCCGGGATTGCATAAATTCAAAGAGCGTTTACGGCGTAGAACATAATCAAATGAAGCCATTTACATTCAGCGCCCGATATGAGAGCGGTGCGACACCAGCACCCGTCTCTCTCACGCACACGGCTAATGGCATCACAAATTGCGAACTAAAGCACTCCAGCGTTGAATCCGAGAGATGTCGTTCCGAAGAGTACTTTTGGAAAAATAACAAAATTTTATGTGATCTGCTGATATTATAGTCTTGCAATAATCTTTTTGCGTTTCATTTTCTATGGTGAAATGGTTCGAATTAATATGCTGCATCCACTACTGAATGTAACGGTAAGTTTTTGAAATCTACGAGGTTCAGATAATTCCTATTCAATTCAAAAATCTAAACCAACTAGATAGATAAGTAAATTAAACAAATTCCAGGTATCTAAGGTACTTAGTGGTAGTAAAATTATCTAGTGCCGCAACTAATTCGTGCTAATATAAACCGATCTTCAAAGATGAAGTCATGCCGTCTGAATATCTCAACTGCGATAACAGCAAATAATCGATTAAATCATGCCCACGCGACGCCTATAAATAAAATTAAACGCTTTATTGTTAGTCGATTGACAAATGTGCGATAGTCTTACGCCCACCGAGCGAGCGACGCGGTGGCAATCGAGTGAGTCGAGTTCACTCGACCGCAGCGTGCGACCGCTTGCGCGCCCCAAGACAATACTAGTTTACAGCGCTAATCCTACGAACATATTAATATTTCGACACTCCGTATCGCCATTAAATCCTTTATAGGTAACGGCATGAACGTTACAAGTTGAGAGGGAGGTATTGTGCACGACTCGAAGGGGTCGCCCGGCGAAGTTATGAACACTGGCTCAATGCTCTCCCGCTAGTTGACTGCAAACAAGAGGGGTCCTGATCGACCAGCTGCCGTTTTATCGTGACAAACGAACTCGCATCACGACCAGAAACTTATAAAAAACTTTATTACGGCGAGTTGAAATATATTTTTCAATAAATGGGCGCTTCACACCATTGCAAATGGAACACAAACAACAATCGGAGATGTAACGATGGTGTGGTGCGCCGACAGTGCCGCAAGCCAGTGCAGTAACACACAATAGCGAGTAAATCAATTCACAACTGAGAGGAACAAAAGAGCGTGCCGCGTGTAGAGTGTAATGAGCGCGTCGGTATGCCCCGGGACGATTAAGACACCGGAGGGAGTCGTTTGAAGATCTTCCACCGCGGCTTTATACACTGACACCGAAAAAGAAAGTGTTTCGTTGAGCGTCGCCATCCTATAAGCTTAATGTCTTGAAACAAAGCCCCGTTTGGCCTAGTACTAACTTATAACATGATTGTTTCCAAAAGTTGTTACGACTTAGTAGCAGAGCGGTCGACCGTGACAAATCACGACTAAATCTCGCAAACTGGTGAATACTTGGCAACGGATACTTCCACTGAAGCACGGGAAGCGATTCCCAACAGTGTAACCGAATTACAATCCACTAAACCGAGGGAACATACGTCATTAAAATAATTTAGGGAAATGGCACGTTTTAGTGCTCGCGTTTATGGCAGTTTGGTGGATGGGTCGCTCGCGGCGTGCCAGAAGCAATAAATACCGGGGCGGAGCCACCCACCATCTTGTTTATACACCACCTACCCGAGACGGAACATTAATTTTCTGCTATGCGGAATAAGTGACGACAAAGAGTGTTCGTGTCAGCTAATGGCCTAGAACACATCAGTGTTACGGCTTATAAGAACTTTGCCAAGAAAAGAAGCTAAAGAAATTACGGATAAGGTTAATTGTACCGAGAACTGCGAAGAAATCTGTAGCGCCTTAACCCTCTTAGTAGAGGAAATTATCATTTAAATGAACTTTCAAAGGTAAAGAAAGCGGTTTGTGAGCACTGGAAATAATTATCATACCGTTTTTCTCGTGCTCCTTTGAAGCGTAGAGCTTCTAATAAATTATGTAAATCGGACGTTGAAATTGTCAGGATATACATTTTGAATTCATAAATATTTCGGTAAAATTCATTCATGCGCATTAAAAACGAATGGTACGCATACGCTTTGTATTTTTGTAAAATCCCAGTCGGTTTCATAACGCAAACTAAAAAAAAACGCTTCACACATGCACTCGCACAGTGATTAATTAGCAGTTGTAGACATAAGTATGAGTATTCGTTTCTTTAACAAAGTGTTCGCAAGCTCCGTAATACTAGCATATCAGAAGCGGGAACAAGTAATAACAATTAAGGAGCACAATCAGGCGCGGCCGAGGACTGTCCGCGCGTTGCGAAGGCTCGTGGCTACCCTACTCAGGGCTGACACTACGTAATTAACTTTGAACAATTCGATTTGATGCGCAACTGTTTCAATATTCCACGCAACCCTCGGTTTGCGAACTTTTTTAATTTATTCATTATTTAAAAAGTATTATTATAACTGCACGTCAACTGGGAACAGCACGTACTTTAATCGACATCTGTAAACAAAATGGAGTCGAATTTGCTTTGTGAATGAGTAATGCGAAACAGCAAAACTAATTAAGAGAATCGCTGAAAGGGTTTTAAAAGAAATTCATTTTGTAACAGCTTTCACAAAGAAAATACCTTGGTGGCGTTATGTACATACGTTAATTATTTTGCTACTGAACAAAGGAAGAGGTTTACTCACAAACGTACTTGAATCAACTGAAGAGAAAAACTATAAAAATATATTGAGCTTATCAAGTTATAATTTTATAACCAGGCAGAGATAATTTAGTAGCATTTCTATAAAAAACAGCCACTTAGTCTATAATAATACTTTTTTAAGAAAAATAATAACTAATTCATGGCAATTAATTCATAATCTGCTCTTGTGTTATGAAAAACGTTAGGTTTAATTCACTTTTTTATATGGTAATTCCTAATTTTGATAAATATTTATGTTTAAATTAACGCTTACTTATTTATTTCTTCAAATGAATTTAGAAGTATTTTCGTAATAAGAGGCTCTGAATGTTACTTTTAAGATAAAATACTTACTAAAGAGTTTTAATGGGGCTATTACAACTCTTAGTAAAAAAAAATAGAATATATAAAAAAATATTAATGCCTCTCACGTTTTACAATCTGACAACGTTTACTTTTTTAGATTTGAGCGAAGTTTCGTCGAGTAGGTAAGATACCTGCAATAATGAATTATGAAGAGGAAGCCAAGCACATCTAAATTAGTCGAACGACTTTAATTAGGATTTTATGTAAATAGCTTCATATTCTATCGTATACCTAAAGAAACACTATTTAATTAGATAATTAATTCAAAGACTTTTATTTTGAAAACTTAATTTGCTATAAGTACATATAGTTGATATAGACAATAATGTATATTGTAGGAATGTCAAACGGAACGAACCAATGAGCAATAGCGTAGAGTTCTCAAGGTAGAACACAAAAAGCGTGGATATTTTAAAACCAGACCAGTATAGAAAAACAATCAAATGCCATTCCACGGGCACGCTCTCACTTGGAAATTCGAACGAGATTAATTAAAAATAAAATCTCCCCGTCAACCCCGACAGTGTAATTAAAACAGAAACCGGAATAAATGAAAACGAAATTCAAGTTTCAATTACAATTAACGTTGAAAGATGGGTTTTAATGTACTTTGAGGTCCGTATTTTAGTTTTTACAACTTCTTTAGAAGGTACGGGGCCTCCCTAACGACCTTTTGAGTAAGAAGGTTGCAAGCAATCGGGTTTCACCTCATTATGTCAGTGTTATTTTATTATAGCTCTAGAACTTTTAAAATTGATTACTTAATTAATGTACTACATATTCACATAGATGTATTTTTAAAAAATGCAAACAAAAAGTACCGAATATTGTTTTTTTCTAACAGTTGTCATATTAGCATAATATCAAAACGTCCTTAGCACACTATAAAATAAAGAGAATATGAGTGTGTCGTTACATAATAGGAACTCGTTGTAACCATTTCAATAGTGTTGTTTTAACATTGATTTTAACTACATATTTGACCTGTCGATGATTGATGGACCTTTTAATCATAAGACCCGTGAACCCCGATTAGGGCAGTGTTTACTTAATTGAAAGTCGGATAATTATCCGAAGTAAGTAGTATTGAAGCTATGAAGAATACCTTGAGATAATGCTCGTATGGCAAAATGGGATGTATCTCTTTCTTATAGTTTATAATGAGTAGCAGTTTATAGTTTACTAGCTTCTGCCAGCGGTTTCACCCGCATCCCGTGGGAACTACTTCCCGTACCGGGATAAAAAGTAACCTATAGCCTTCCTCGATAAATGGGCTATCTAACACCGAAAGAAATTTTCAAATCGGACCAGTAGTTCCTGAGATTAGCGCGTTCAAACAAACAAACAAACAAACTCTTCAGCTTTATAATATTAGTACAGATATCAGTAGCAGAAAGGTGAACAAATAAAATAGTCGAATTTCCACCAGTACCGTGGGCAAACTAGAACTTGTGAAAACGCGAATACAAACCAAACAAAGATACAATAATAGAATCTTACAAAGCATTGCATTCCTACATATTAATAAAAGAAGTCCTTGAAAATGAGAAATTGCAAAACAAAAGCGCACCTATAGCAAGCTCGTAAATAAATAAACTTTGAGCAAAGAAAATGCAAGGAAAATATTTTTTAATATACCGAGCGGCGCTTTGAAACGCTCTCTTTTATTCAAGGGGGAACTTCCTACCTAAATAGGAATATAAAAGGAGCCATAGATTTTATGAAATACGGAGGCGGTCGCTCCGCCAGTAAATATAGCATTTACAGAACCGGTACACTACCCCACACCCCACCTCGCGTACTTATTGACACCCATAAACTTTTATGACAACTAAATAAGATACGAGACCAATCATTCAACGTCACTATTATTATGCACCGTGACGTTGGCGTATACATAAACAAAAATGTTAAACTGACTACCATTCAGACGAAGAGATTTGCATAAATTACCTTTTATGAGATAAATTTAAGTGCAATAAAAATGAAATGCTAATCGAGCCGAGCTCGCTTCTCCTGTTCTCTCAAAACAAAGAGTTTATTCATTACAAAAGACTCAGTAAAAACCTAAGTAGGGTTGTGCAGCGATTCTTGTCGGGAACTGCCACGTCTAAAAGAATGCAACTTTGTTCCAAGGCGGCCTTTGTAAATGAGAAGCGAAACGCGTAAAGCCCAGCCTCGGCTTGGCTGGCGGAAGCGCACGATGTGACACGGAATAGCGACACTGACACACGACGAAATTGCATTGAATCTGGAACGCCTTTATCGTTGCCAAAGGGACTTTTATATTTTCCAACCTCCGCGCTTCCATCTATAGCGTCCTCGTATGTATGGAAATGAAATTCACTTGAGTTTAACGCGCTCGCTCTTTGATACATGATCGTGTAGGAACATTCAGTTCGACGACTTACGCACTTTAAAATCCGTGATCGAATAAATAACTTAGCATGTTGAATAAAACATCGTATTACGATATTTGTTCAAAAATATATTTTGAATAATTTACATGTAACGGAAGCGCCTAATGAGTTCATAAAACACTAATGTCAATATGTTATGGACACGAAGTAATCATTTAACACGATTGGAATTAATACTGAAACATAGACATACATCAAGTTTTTAATTCAATATTAAATCAGCGCTCAGTGAATAATACGACCGGTTCTCCAAAAGCAATCAAATAAATTAATAAAATATCACGAGGAATAAAGCAATAAAAAAGAAGGGATCGCGATTTGCTCGCCGCTTATATTTGGAGGTTAATGGTTTATAAAATAATAACTGCGAATGGCTGATTCAGTTTTGTGTACGAAACTAATTGAAGCCCAAATCCAATTATAATATTATATGATTGCGTTGAAGAACTCCATACAATACGATATAGATAATTGAATTCTCCGTTCAATATTATGATAGCGTGGGCTCGAGGCGCACTGCGCACACATTTGTATACAACAGGTTTATTTCTATGATCTTCTTGAATATAAGAAGACGATAAAACAAGAATTGATGGTTAACAATCTCTGTTTACACAATTTACATTTTATTGCTTATAGTCCGCATTGGAGAACAAGCGAACATTTGCGTGTGTGGAACATAAATAAACTCTACGTATATTTTTACTTACGAATCTAAAAGTGAACATTACTCATAGCTACCTTAATTTCGCGTTTCATAATGACTCGTGAAGCTCCACAGTTTCCATGAATAATGTCTCGAAATTGCATGTTATTCAAACAAAAATATTTCGCGAATTTCCACAGACGAACGAACAACAAAATAAAAGCATTTGGAAAACATCGTAATTTTCGTTCAAAGCCATTTAATTTAAGCACAGTGGGCTGCGAGAGAGTAATCTGATTTATATCTCTAGGCCGTATTTCTTCTTTATTCGCTCTTTCACACTACCCGACGTAATTTGTTGAAAACACGCAAATTCAGTTAAGTGTTTCTTTCTATTTACGATGGATGCTGTATATTTGTAGTAAGCATTTTATTTATTCATAAACTTCACTGTGCTAAAGTGGCTTAGTAATGAATATTTAAAATTATGTACTTTTGTTTATGATTTAGATGTCTTTTTTTGTTGTTTTTATTCATATTTTATTATTATTAAGTTTTACGTATTTATTGAGACACATTTGAGTATGTAGTTCTGTAGCGTAGGAATATTACACAATAAACCCCGCGCAATTTAACGAATATAATTTTGCACAAAGAACAATACAAACAGTGTAGCGATAGTTTTGCAGTTTGTAGGTACAATGTCCGGGGTGGGACGCAAATGTTTGTTATTCACCCTCCTCTTCCCCCGGGGCAACGTAGCGAGCTCTGGGCGATATAGATGACAATTTTGGCAACTGATGTCCCTATTATTATTATAACATGGATCAATCAAAGCATAACATTTATCCTCCCTCGCAGTAGTTTGTTAAGGTAGCACACATTTGAAAATGAATAGGAAACAACAGAGTAATTACAAAATACGTGGGTTGTACAAAAAGAGTACAAGGAGCGCAGTAACGAGTGCAGGTCGACAGAAGAGCTCGGCTCCACTCGGCACGCGGCCGGGCCCGACGACGTGTTATTTATCCCCGTCCAAACGCCCTTTACGAGCACAATATCGGCGCTCGATTTTCATCCCGCCTCGGGGAGAGATAAAAGAAGCTTAACGTCCGACGGCTTTGTGTGCGTGTATCTCACCCGCCGCAAATAAAACTATTAAATTAAATAACGTTACGCAGCCACTCCACACAGTAATCCTTGTATATTATTTAAAAACGAGAGAACCTCTGTCAAAATTTGCTCTTTTTAAACCTACCACAGTGTAAATATTCATGATCCGCGACTCATATATAAATATTAGTGGAGACACTCGGCACGTTAATGAAACAAGATGCTAACTCCGAGGGGTGGGGCGAGCCTGGAGCTTAAATTATTCCAGCCGCGTTTCGCTCTTGTCTTTGTGCCGTTGCTATTATTTCAAATTATTTTTAATTGAGTAAAAGCAAGCGAAAAACACAATAACAACCCTCGCGAGTTAATTGCCCTCCCGACAAAGCGTTCTAAAAGCTTTTCGAGACGCTACACTGTAATACAAACGTTAAACTGCATGAAAAAGTGTTTGTGCTTTCGGAATTCTTAAAAATAAAATGGAACGTGAAAATTATAACGCAACAATGGACCGTAATGAAATCTCTTTTTTACGGCTCACGGCTACGTCGGGGCCGAGCAATTTTAACCTCGTTTTCATTGAAATTCACATTTCATCCGAGCAACAAAAGGGTTGGGCTCTTTGCGAAATGTCAATTGTGAGGAGGGTAGGAGCCGGCGATGTTATCCTGGTAGCGGCGGACACATGTACGCGGCCGTGACAAACACAACATCATACGGATGCGTGTGTATACCCACCGGCTGTTCTGAATAATGCATGAGGAGCCAACGAATGCTTTAAAAAGTTAACAAGGTTTCCCGAGCTTTCCTTTGTTCCGCTGCTTACTGTACAAAAACAAATTGCTTCCACTGGAACTCAGTGAAAATTTTGATTTATCTGGTTGCTTCCATACTCTTTATGCATATTAAGCAAAAGCTTTAACTTTTTCATCTTCTAAATACCGATTTTAAACCGGTTAACAAGCCTGCTTACAAGTTACAAGCCCCGCCATAATTGCAGGTTTTTATACGTAATCCACTAATGCCCTAATTAATATACTAATTGCCTAGCGTTGGCAGACGGAATCAAGAATACAAAAAGTAGCTTAGCTGAATTTAAATTAAAAAAGCTTTTTCAATTTTCTAGCGCAAAATAGTGCGACAATAAGTAACACGGTAACTATTAAGTGTATTGTGGGGGATGAGGGCCTGCGGCTGGTAAAACTTGTAGTGGAGACCACGGCCCCTGCCCAAGTTACGGATACCTAGCCGATAACAGGATTAACGCGCCCTCCCGTGTTGTTACCGACTAATTCGCACGCAAACTTCCCACACGCCACACTTTCCACACGATAATGTACTCCTAGTAGTTCGCCTGATATTCACTTATTACTTTCACCGTTCACGTTAATATACTACTCACGGCATTTAATTAATTTGGCATTAACAACATAGAATACATACATTACGCCGTGTTATGAACAAAGCTTATGTTTGGAATAACGTATGCTCCATCACATGTGGACGGAACGTGATAATTTGCTCTGTTTGGTCACGGGATTATTGTTGGATTAAATCCTATTGAAATTAGTTCAGTCAAAGCAAACAAAGAGCGATCTATAAAATGTGAACACAGTCCGATAAACATTATTCCATTTAATTGAACTTGTTAGCGTTTTATATTATCAATAAGAGGTTAATTTTATCTCTCGGGTAAAAGTCGTCTTTGTTACGAGGGGGATTCGATCAAAAATAACTTTGATAAAACATTTTACGACGTCTCTACGGATTAATAAATATGTATTTTACATTAGACTTGGGTACTTAAATACATTATTCGTTTATAAGAAGCTATTTTAATATTCGTTGAAATCACAACACCATTCAGTTTATTACTCCCTCACCATACTCCGGTTATATTTAACTTTAAAACTGCCTAAGTCAATCAAGAATTTTAATTTTGTAATTATGGCAAATAAACTTTTAACAGTTGACGGCGGTCATGAAACATTTACGACAATATAAAATCGTAATGGATTAACTTGATCGCCACAGTCGTCGTTTAACGGCCGACCTGGGGCAACTTCCTCAATAAAATTATTCCCCGTCATCTCCCATATCTTCGGCTTGACGATACAAACTGAGCTCATGAGAAGATAAACTATCAGCATCTATTATAGCGCACTGTAATTACTGTCTTGCTAGTCGTAAGTTTTGTCTAGACATATCTGAAGTGTTAATAGTGTACTTTCGTTTTTATAGGCCTCTTGTCTCGAATACAAATGAAGCAATGGACCTTGCAGGTCAGATTGAAAACACTTCAAACGCTTGTCCTTTCTCTAAAACAACATTATTATTGAATGAGGTCAAACAAGGACGACAAATGTAACGAAATAAGGTTCCAATCTCATTTTCTTTCTCATATGTGAACAGATCAAGTTATTCTCGAATGTTTTTGAGAATAAAATAAATATCCAAGTAAATAGGTTAGAGTGCCGTGCCGAGCATGTCGGCAAAACTCACGGTTCTTTGAAATGAAAAAAATGCTTTGAATGATAATGAAATACAGGGTGAATGACGCAGAAAATAAATGTATAATAAAACTTGTCGAGTTTCTGTTGTAATGACACGAACACAATGGCTGCTTCGCTTTGAACTTTCTACCTTGTAATCATGTTAGTTCGCGTATGCTGTTAAGCATGAAAAGGCTCGATTTCATTGCAAAGGTTCAATGGAGTTTTGGAACAGGTTAATATTTTACAAAGCCATATCATTTGACAAAGAAGCCGCAAGTTTCTTCTACTTTTTCCACTATAATGTTTTGACGACACATCCGATCGAATGCTAATGAGATAATCACGACATGTTAACAAAATTACAAATCAAAGGTACAAACAAAGATTCCCACATAGCGATAATTATCACAGTCCATCGTTTATTGAACGCAATAACATTCGTAACACTACATTAAAGGAAACTTATTAATTATTACAAATAAAACTTGGTCGGCTCGTAATTAAGAGTCCATTTTGTGACAGCCTCTTTAAATTCACTCCACGAGCTCAGAGGGAGGCTCAAAGGCAAAATAATTAAAGCGGAGGGTATAAGAAAATGTCGGGAGGGAGGACATCAAAGGAGAGAATTTACCCTCGGGTAAATAATATAGCAGTCTCGCGCCGGATTTGGGTATTTGCTAAGGTTACAATATACCTGTTGGGTAGCGGTATTGACATGGTTTACCTCAATCCAAATTAATTATTTAATGAACGGAACTAGCGAGGGAGTTGGGGGTAATAGGTACAATTACGGAGCAATAACTCGGGACGTATACCTCTGGGAGTCAATAAGGTGTTGGACAGCGCCGGCTTCCAAACGTGTGACCTATCTGTTTCGGGTTTATTTATTTTTGATCGCCCTGAAAGGTTTATGAGGAAGTTTCGGGTACACTGGAATTATTTCCGTCCCATTGAGAGTCCCCGAACACTTTTACAGCATATTATTTACTTAGGTACCTACCTACTTAACCTTTTGCCAGTTTGTTCTGTCTAATGTACAAAGTATTTTTGTGAAATCCTTTATAATAAAATAGGTGGGTGTTTTAGCTAAACAAATTGAGTCATTTTCATTAATCACTGCTGCTAGACTGAGAATTTTCTCTTGTATTTATTTATTGTGTCCACCCTTCATAGAGATTTCAAGTTTTTTGTCATCGTTTTAATAGCCTGGAAATAGAGGATGATAAAAATAACTATTGTTCTTTTTTTAATGCTCAATGTACAAGTTTTGTATTGAAAGTACTCAGTTGTTAATACACACAGTTTTTGCTTATAAGAAGATTACTTAATAGACTCTATTTCGTATTGTGGGGTGAACTCCTAGTGGGATTTGTTAAGCAAAAGTAGGTAAACTGAATAAATAATTCTTATTCAAGATTTACAAAGCAAACACAGGACGTAATGTATGTATAATAGGTATAAACATATAGGGCATAATCCTCTCACACTCGCATAATGACACTCTTGATGGAAGCCCGACATAAGCCGTCATTTTGCCTAATCACCTCCTCACCTTCACTTTTAAAGGTTACTAAAAACACAATTATGCAAAGCCCAATTATAGTTTAATGCCTTTATGAATATTAATATTTGTTTCCAAATATTTTTGCCCACCTATAGTTTTTTACACTTACCTGGACGTAGGCGTAAAATTACCCGAGCTTGAAACAACCTCCAACCTGCACACTTACCTGGAAAGAATAAGAACTACAATAAAAAGTAATTCATGTTCAGTAATTGATAAACAAAATATTTGTATTCATAAAAGGAAAACTGGTTTGAGTTCTATTCTGAGAATATTTGTTAACGTCTTTTCGGTAAATACGTATAAACTCGGCGACAAGACTGGATTTGTTAGACGCGGACTAATTCACAGTACAGCAGTGCTTACAGCATATAATAATCGTAAAATCGCATTACAACGTGAACCTTTACAGCTGCCATTCGGCACAAATCTGAAAGGAATGAGCTACAGACGGATATTACGAATTCACCAGACGCGCCTCAACTCATAACAAAGTCACTAAACAGTCTTAAATTGTTAAAAATTAACATTCAAATTGGGGGAGCGCTGTTAGTGGAATTAGTACGACTTTCACTCATAAATCGTCTGGAGAGGGTGGCGAGAACGCCGGTTTATTGGCTCTACGTCGACATTCGCCTGCTAATAAATGAAGCAGAAAACTTCTACTTATGTAGTGTGGCTGTTTGTCGAGGGCGGAAGACATCTCCCGCCAACTTATCTAACCGAAAACTGTGTCTACACAGAACGTCGTAGAGCTCAAACTTCCACGGGAACGCTTTTATAAATCGGCCTGTCCTGCTCACTCGGGCTGCTTTCGAGCGGGATGCAGCGACCGCATTATGGGTTTATGAAATGAGCTCCGTTGCCTCATGTTACCCCGACGAAGAAAATGAAATTATGACCGTAGCCGCGCAAAGAAAGCGTCCATGACATCTCTAATTTTTTCTTGTGCAGCTTTTACGAGCGAACGAGATTCGGAGCAAAATTCTCGAATGAAATTGGAAAATATTTTTGAAATACATAACACTATTTTATTATTTGTAGTTGTACCGATATAATGTTAAGATTATTACGTTACTGTAAATTGTCTTGTACTGTTTATTCTGAAGTGGGTACGTTACGTACATTGCGATGCGCATACTAGAACATGATAGAGGAATTAATGTTAGTGAGTAATCGCATCTCAAACATCAGACAAGGTAATTAGGTTCGATGCGAACGCACAAAGCTGATTAAGCAGCAATTCCAATCTAATCAAATTGTGATTAAATCGAGAGAACCCTTTGATGTCACGGGCGTTGAGCGTGGATGGCGCGCGCCGAAATTACTGGCATATGGTCGCGTTGCCCGCAGCTACCCCATGCATAATTTGTATTGCATTAGCTTCCCCAGCTCGGGGCGTTTGCTCATAAGTATTTTAAATCAGGACATGTATTGAAATGCCCGATCATTTATTTAATTTGCTGACGCTTTGTTTACGAGTGTGTAGTTTTGGTTTGATGGTCTAGTTTTCGATGTAAATGGGTGTTTTTCAGAAAACTTGACCCTAGCAAAATGGGCCTGTCCCACACATTCAAACATTTTTATTTTGATTTTTTTATATGGCACGTGTGAAAGTGAGTTTTTGATTAATTTAGGTATATATTTTAATATACAATTAAATCGATATGTAGCATAAAAAGTGGATAGTTATTTTTATATTTAAAATAAACCTGAAGAGGACGTATAAATATCGTGTGTCCCATGGCGCTCTTGGAGATTTCAAATACATCTAACTTCTAAAATATTCGTTTTTAGGTATGTTTAAGTTTTTGAACTTAGTCTCTGTATTTCTAAAAACGTATTTTTAATTTTTATGCCATAAATTTATTGTTATTTTAAGAAATATCATTATTTTAATGTTGTCCTACGAAAATCATTGTTCCGGAAAATCCGGTTTCGTCACGGTGAATTTGATATCGTACTGAAGACAAAATCTACTAATTTGTGTTTTTTCTACCTTCTTGGCAACTTTATGATCGTATTAGGATTCCTGCATTGCCGTTTTAAAGTCAGTTAAGGCGAAAACTGTGACGACAATGTTGGTGTCATCGGCGCGCAAAATTTTTGGTCCGGATAGTGGCAGTATTTAAAAGGTTAATAAATTGTTTTTTTAACTCTATAACACTGTATATAACATAAACAACTCATCATTATTAGATTAGTAAGGCTAAAAACAAGGTAGTTTAAATAAATATTAGTTATTTTCAATTTTAAAAGTCTCGTGAGATGAAAACGTCACCTCCTGTGCGTCACGTTACATACTACCGGAACAAAATCGTAACGATCTTGAATTGTAAAGCTTAGTGTACAATTAAATAATTTATGGGAGCGTCCTGTCCGCGCGTGTGGTAGGTATCAAACGAAAAGGCTTACATTTAATCGGTTTTGTTTATATATGTGTGTGTAAAGGTTTATATCTAAAAAATTTGTGAGTTAATACTTTATTCTTTGTAATTGTGTTTTGAAAACGGCAGTGTGGACATTGCTCAAATTATTCTTATCCATCACGAAATTTTCATAATAGTCACTGTCCCATATTCTGGATGTTACAAAAATGGTTTTAAAATATATATTTTTCATTTTATAGCGTTTATTTTGGCATCATAGTATTTTGTTAGTATCTAAAATTTCTCACTAGGCTTGATTTTGGAAATTGTAGCGGATATCATTAGTAATAACAACTTTTCTAGTGAGATGTGTCCAAGAAGTGACGAAAGTGAAATTATTTAGATGATTATTTAATAATCTTATAGAATTATGCTATCGTTTTGTTTGTTTTTAAAAGATTTTAAGTATATCTTTATGCTACCATAAGTTGATTTCGTTTTAATACTTGTTTGTTTTATTTTTAATTAATTATATTTTGTGACGTTCAGGAATACTATGCATCATACGCTGACAGAAAAACTTTAATATTTCTTAAAATCATCTTATAATTTTAATTTAAAATGCAGATTTAGCTAGTTAACAATATATTCTTTAATATTAGAGTAAATATAATAGAATTCACGAAATAAAAAAAAAATATTTCCTGTGCGTCACAGGGTATTCTTTTCTGAAAAACACCCAAATACCTATAACTGTCCACATGCATATTTTTTTCCGGTTTACCTATACGTAAAAGGTTTATGTTGTAAACATTTTCAGACATTAACAAGTACCCAGGTATTTATTACTAATAGATAATTGTTTACTAGTCCATTCAACCGAACTGTTTATGCTGTACTGATAGGTAAATTTGGCAATTCAGCGAAATGTGATGTAAAGTTTCCAAATTGTTGTGTAAATATGTCGCCTCTTGATTTGCGCTAACAAAAACCATTTCAAACTACCTATATGTAGAGTAAATAATGACAATAGGTACGTCATAATCATGATCATTGTATAGTAACTGTTTGCACGTGCTGAAGTTATTAATTTCAAGACAGGACAAAAGGTTATCAAATCTACATTTATGGTAAAACCACAGATAAATCAAAACCATCTCCTTAAATAGCGAACTTTCCATTAGTTTCCATCCAAAAATACCAAAGAGTTTACACAAATAAGTTTGGTTTACAACAAATATTAGCATAGAAGCGTGATAATTCTTTCAATCGAGTTTGAGTGTTCAGTAAACAAGTTGAAGCTCAATGTTCCACATTGACTTTTAAACAGAACCTTCACGTGTTACGTGATCGTATCTTTAAGACTAGTGCCTCAGCAACTAATGTTTATTTTATCAATTACCACACATTATGTCACGTATGGTCTCGTACACTGCGCTTATCAGTTTAATTCATCGCGCCCTTTATTTTAAAACACGCGATGCTCCTAATGCTCGCGCGAGAGCGAGACATGGCGGGCTGAGAGCGCGAGCGAGCGAGCACGAAGGGCCAGCGTTTCCCAACATGTCGCGTTTAGCGGTGTTAAGGTTAATAGCGCTATTTGTATAGCGAGAGGAGATGTTATCGGAGGCTGCGGCTGCGACACCGACACGGACGTTTTATTGTCTACATCGACTCAGAATAATTCCCGACAACTAAACGATTTGAATACACTTCGCTTTTAACATGTGTCGTTTCTTCCGTGGTACCTAATGCTTGTGTTAGGTTGTTTTAGCGATTTAGTTGTAAATCAATATTTTACTTAGAATGTTGTTTGTTTTAATAAATGTTATTGTAGGTTTTTCAGATCTTAAGGAATAAATACAAGCAGGTATTAAAAAGCAAGCGAAAATAATGTGCAATAAAATGAAATAAAGTCACAATTCAACTCTAAAGTGTAAACCGCTGCGCTGGAAGCAATGCAGCTCGGAATGCGAATTACCACATTACAATCTAATTGAAAGTCAATCGAGCTGTCCCTTGGTCTGTCATTAAAGCGACTTTGATAATAATTCCTACAAACGCAGCCATTTGTCGCTTCATCGTGAATAAATAATAAACTTATTAGGTTTTATTTACATGACAGCTACAAACAATACGCGCATACAAATGTAACAAGTATTCAAACTTGTTTACATAAGACGAGATCCGAGCATCATCCATCAAATTTACAAGTAAACAGATGTTTATAAATGATACCACACGGAAGATTATGTAAACATAGTTTTAAATAAATTGTAGACGTGAAAACGCGAAACAACAAACCAGATGCTAATTTCAGATCATAACTATTTTTGTTATTGGTTTATAAAACAAAAATATGTCGTTATAAGCAACGGTAAGTGTTTATGCTAATACAACAACTTGCTTAAAAGGTAATGACACCACAATTAGGCACTCGAGAAGTGTTATTATCATCGCTCGAACAAGATGAGCTCCGAGGCAAAAAATATCTGTCGACTCAATAGGATGATTGACATTTCTGATGCCTTCAGACAGAGAACCGGTTCGCGGCTACAAAAGCTTTTTGATTGTGGTACAAATATACACACAACAGACAAAGATAACAACGTTGAATACGCAGGCATAACTTTATGGTCCTCATTAGTAAGGAAAATGTGGAAAGGCGTTGTAGCCATTTGTTTTACTACATTTTGAAGAAAAGACAAATTGCTATACTCAGAACTCAGGATACAAGTCTACTGAGAGCAAATACCTTGGAAATTAAATGTTTGTCTCGTATATTGTATCAGGAAGACAAATAGAACTAGTCTACGTTATATCCGAAACACTCGGGGGATCTTAGAGGCTGTGTAAGTACCATTAAGCCGTCTGTAATACATCAAGTAAGTATTTGCATGAAAACGACAAGATATTTGCATAATGCAAATTACGTTCCGTCTTTATTTGGGCCGCGGACGTTAACTCCACGTCCTTATGTAAATTAGAGGCCCCGAGCTTTCCCGATAGCCGTATCTTAAAACTTCTATTGTTTAAAGAGCCCTTCTAAATCAGTTACCGTGTCAATTTTTTTGAGCTACTCCACTCTACAGAACAATTATCTTTTATGTGTAGTTGTCTACGAACTGGACAAAAAGTAGACATGAATAGAGCGTTAACAAGGCAAAAAGCGTAGTCTATTACAGCGTTTAATAATGCCATTATTAATGCAACCTAACCGGCTTCAAGAAATCGTTCGAAACGGCAGTACAAGACAAGAGCCGAGTGAACAATAACGACGGCACCGCTCATTTTTGTAGTCGCAAAGGAAAACAATAAAACAAAGAGAGCGCAAAAACGACACCGTGCACGCAAGCGGGCTCTCGAAAAATAGCAGCGGCACACACGCGACGCCGCGCCGCGATGCCATCCTCGCCCCACAACCAGTATAAAGCTGCCACACATGCACGAATAAAAAACAGGCAACCGCACACGAGCACAACAGCGTGTAGCTGGAGTCGGCCGCTCAGCTTACCCTCGCACTCGGCGAGGCATTCGTGCGTGAACCCAACTGCCGCGCTGTGTACATACATGGCTACGTACTTATTACCGGTACGTGTGTTGCCCACTGCGGTATCCATTACGCCGAGGAAAAAGCGCGCGAACCAACGGTGTGTGTAATTGATTAACAGTTTGAGAACCTGTTGACGAGCACTGACTGCCGCGCCGCTCAAACATACCCCTCGCCGGAAAGCCTCGTTGAGCGATTTAAAATCTTAATAAATGATAAATTGCATGTCATTTCACTTCCACTTATTAAAATATAGTAAACGACGCGAAACCGCGCTCAAATTACATTCCCACTCAATAACTGTTATTTTTAATGATGGAATTTAATTACACGTTTATTCAATGTTTTATGCGTTTTATTGTTCGACGGAAACAACTTTGAAGTCATAATGCTTGTTTTATACCTCCCCTGGCAAGATTTCAATTAAGTGTTTTATAGATAGGTTAAAATGCTTCAGTAATGACGATGACGTGTAAATCAGCACAAAAGAAATAGCGGTGTATAGGTTATATTCAATGTGATGAGGGGTAATAAAGTCAGCGAATTGTGTGATGTAGTAATAAAAGTGGTCGGAAAGAAAAAGAATAATTTATAACAATAAAATGGTGTGCGGAGATGTCGCGTTCGGGCGCGTCTGCCTCGCTGCCTGCTCCACCCTACATCAATAATTCATGCGACATCGCGCCATTGAGAAAGTGCTCTGTGATCGCCATACTAATTCAACCATTGAATCACTAAAACATTTCTTTGTGATACGCGATTCAATATAATACTTACGCACACAATACAATTTATTGTTTGGATTTGTTACTAGAACGAAATATTGCTTCCATCAGTCTAGGGATGTCAATTTCTATAAATGAATTAAGCTCAAACATTCGTACGCTGAATTATCTGAAACATTAACGTCCATTTCTGAAAAGGGAAATAAACACGAAACGTTTCAACTATCAAAACTATTCTATTGTTTGGGAAATGGTAATGAAGTGTGGAATATTATAATCTAACTTTACTGTTTCTATACTACAAAAAATAATATGTAACTATAGTTTTTTCTCCAAATACGTTATTTAATCGCAAAAGAAACATCTTTTTGACATACATATGTAATTGTAGTCTCGTAAGAAAAATATCATGCGAGACGGAGTCCGTAAACACATTCATCCCGAGGGAAAGCGAAGTACCCGACTGGATTAATTCGTGTAATTTAAACTCCAATACCAGGACAATACGAAACTGAGGAGGTAGTCAGCTCACCGAACGTGAAACTGGGCCCACAGACGAGTAACTCGCAACACACTATCGGTGGGAAATAAAGATCGGCATGCAACAGGAAAGCGGATGAAAAACATCTAACGAAAATAAACTGAAATATTTACTGCTACACGTGGGAAATCCAAAAAGTTTGCGAATTAAACAGAAAAATATCCGTTTCGTTTGTTTGTTTTCACTATTCCAATAAAATCTGTATACGAGAAGTGAATTCCAAGTGGCAAGATGACGCTGCGTTTATGACGCTCGTGTGCAAGAGCTCTGAGGGTGGAGGAGGGAGACAGCACTCCCGTGCAGCACGGAGGTGTGAGGGAGAGGCGGACGTTTCATCGACTCCAGCTACAAGATGGCAGACGTTTGCGGTTGATAGTTTATAGTTATTGCGAGCGAGTGCGACGTGTCCGGAGCCGCTTTATCACATTGTTAGCGTTGTTATCCGCGTACACCGGATTAAGTGGAGATCACACTCGAGCCCTGACTCACCAGACGGACAATGGCTTCCGGTAATGGCTTTTAACATTTACACCATCTTTTATGTGTTTAACCTTCTGATTTATTACCGACGATGTGGTTAGCGTCAGGACCGCCGTCACAATTCTCCGATCCTCTCGAAATACATATAGAGAGTTGCTACCTAATTGCTACCAGCTACCATTAGTTGCTACCAATTGCTACCCTCGTGGTTTTGAAGATATTCAGCATCCAAAGGTGACAGCCATTCTGATATCAGGATGGCTGTCACTTTTCCCAGTGTGAAGAAACGGCGCAAAAGTATTGAGTTTTTTTTTTACCCAGAGTTGCTACCTAATTGCTACCCTCCGGAATTAAATTTTGGGCCACAACGATTCCCTGGATAAAAAGATATTTAAAAAATGAGTTTTTACGCCCTGCCAAATTAAATTAGCAAGAAGTCAGTTAATACAAATGAGTACTTTTGACGTAGGCGCTATCTATTATAATCCGACAGCTGATATAAATGCGGCCGAAAAGTGAACTAAAGCAAGCCGCCATCTTTGAACATCATTTTTGATTAGGTGTATTTATAAATGTTACTTGTTGAATGAAATTTCCCGAAATGCGTGAAAAAAGTATTTATTATAATTACCTCAGCCTTCGATTGTTAACACGAAATAATTCAAAATTTATTAAATCATGTCAGGGTATGATATACACTCTTTTGCAAAAAAAGCGGGCACCTATGCGAAATCTTAGTTTTAAGGACTTTATGTGTGTTTCAAAGGGTTTTAATGATTGTAGTATGTTTCTAGCATCAAAAAGGTTAGCCAAGCATGCGTGAGAGTGTATTCTAAATTTGAATATTTTAAAATTGCTAAAAAATTGGTAAACCTTGTTTTGGACTAATCGCTGGCAGAATGTTCGTCGGTGTATTGAAAATTTTTTAGTCCTTAAAACTAAGATTTCACATAGGTGCCCGCTTTTTTTGCAAAAGAGTCTATTTTAAGTCAGTGACTGAAATAAAAATATTTTTAATAAAATCAATATTGTTTTACTGTGACCAAATCAGTTCATGTTTTACGTAGAGTTGGGTATGATTTTTACACGACTGGCCTTACTAGATGTTTTCGTGTTAACAATCGAAGGCTGAGGTAATTATAATAAATACTTTTTTCATGCATTTCGGGAAATTTCATTTAACAGGTACATTATACGTAACATTTATAAATACACCTAATCAAAAATGATGTTCAAAGATGGCGGCTTGCTTTAGTTCACTTTTCGGCCGCATTTATATCAGCTGTCGGATTATAATAGATAGCGCCTACTTCAAAAGTACTCATTTGTATTAACTGACAGCTTGCTAATTTAATTTGGCAGGGCGTAAAAACTCATTTTTTTAATATCTTTTTATCCAGGAAATCTTTGTGGCCCAAAATTTAATTCTGGAGGGTAGCAATTAGGTAGCAACTCTGGGTGAAAAAAAAACTCAATACTTTTGCGCCGTTTCTTCACACTGGGAAAAGTGACAGCCATCCTGATATCAGAATGGCTGTCACCTTTGGATGCTGAATATCTTCAAAACCACGAGGGTAGCAATTGGTAGCAACTAATGGTAGCTGGTAGCAATTAGGTAGCAACTCTCTATATGTATTTCGAGAGGATCGGAGAATTGTGACGGCGCTCCTGACGCTAACACGATGTGTTTGTTAGCTAAACTTTATTTTCTTGGTAATTATCATTTCTGTTCTAAACATAATAAAGTATTAAACTTTATGGGCCTTACTACAAAAACTTTAAACTCTGTTTTACACTTGTCTAATAAAATTTTGGCTGCAAAATGAACCATATGTCAACGTCATAATTTGACATTTTTTTAGACAAGGCATAAACTGACGTTTAAAAGTTTTTGTGGTAAGACGGTAGGGCTTTTTAATTAAAAACAACGACGGAGCGCGGTAAGAATTTATTTCCCCCATCTAACAACTTCAAAGGGCGTAGAGGTGTCGCGCATGAATATAAATCTCCCGCTGGGATAAAAGTGGGAAAGCTCGGGATGGATCTATATAAATGTTGCAATTCGTGCGAGTTGCTGTGATCGATTGCTCTCACTATCGTCGCACTATTTCAAGTACAAGACATCTCATTTATTCCTGTCATATTCAAAGCGTTTTTATTTCGCTGAGGAATTTGCTGCGATAAAATGATAGGTATGTTTTTATAAGCGGACGTGGAGTATTATAAACATCGGTGCTGTTTATTTTTATCTTTCGAGTCGAATGTGAGTTTATATTGAAATAAAATGCAACGTAAACAGCGAACTGTCGACCGCTGCGGAGGTTCACAGATGCGGACAAGTACCAGGGGAGCATGAAGCTGCGGAAGATACACGAGCGAGGTGTCGAGCCTTCCGCCATAAATCCGCCGGAGCAAAGAAAGCGTTAACTCTGATTTACCGACGTTCGCGTCACTCGTGACGGGATTCAATGCGCTCCTTACTTGCTTTACTCAGGCGCTAATAACGAATCGTGGATACTACATTGCCGCCTTACATAATACATATTAAAGCAAACAAAATATCAACAGATAAGATTTTTCGAAGAAATTGCGGATACGTTGCTGATTTCACGAGAAATCCTTGGTGTAATGTCTGAAACTGAGATAGCTATCGTGACGGATCGCAAAGCTCCAAGAATTCCTGACATACGGACAAAGGAATTGTGGACACGTCTTCGTGACCAAAGAGACAGCTCACTACACATCAACAAAGTGATATTCTTGTGGTTTCAATGTTTTAATAAACCAGAGAACAGATACAGCGTTGACATCCACCACGAATTACTTATCAACAGATTCAATTAAAACTTTATTAAATTTTACAAAGTATCTTCAGAGTAACTTCAATTTGTAGAAACGGTTACGTTGTCAAAGTTAAGAAAATTTAACTAATACAATTTATACAGAGATAAAACTTCAAAGTCGGCTCGAAACCTGATTTAAGTATTCAGATGAGAAACAAGTACTAAAAAAATATAAAAGATTCTGTTTTAATCTATTTAGTAAACAGAAAAGTAATTTGTTGGAGTAATTTACGTTTAAATAATAAAATGATGTTGGTTATAGAAGCGTTGTATACGTGGGTTGGTCGTAATGTGTGGTAACTGAAAATAAAGTGAGCGATTTGTACCCACTAGCGAGTTATTAGTTAAAAGTAGGGCTGTGTAATTAGAAGCACATTTGGCGGGGCCGCGGGCGCGCCGGCCATGTGTCGGACTCGACGCGCCGCCTTCATTAAATAATTAAAACGTAGTACTCATGTGCACTCACGCTAATATCCGCTTTACCGTGCACCCGTGGAAAAACGCATAGAAAACAAACACCTGGTATGTAGCGGGAAGCGGCGACCAAGTGAATTACATCACTTCACAACAAAACCTCCGAGTTACAATACTAGGAAAGCACGAACGTTTCGCAGCTCGCAAATTACGGTATTAAAAATTTAAAACCACTATTATGAATGCTTTAGCACTCGTACATTGTTGCTTTAATGTCGGAAGCCCAGCCGGATCATAAAACGTTTTATCCAGCTCTAGGAGATTGTAAAAAACTTTGTAAGTATACAAAACAACACTGGCCATGACCAACGATATTATTGTCTCTGTGATCGGCAGATATTTTGAAAAATGGGTTTCGGATGCATACAATCAGAAGTTCATAATTCAGAGAAGTTGATAGATTGATTATGATTAATGATATTAATGTTCGCATAAAATGAATAGGCAATGTCCTTGTGAATACATACACAATACATGACCTAGTTAACAATCAGACTCACAAGTCACCCAGACCATTAATATGCAAATAAATTAGCGTTAATTTTAATCATAATGAATGATTGATTACGGAGACATCAATATTTTAATAGATATTAGACAAAACGATTGATAACAAGTTTCACGGAAAATGTGAAACATGACGACACGCACAATTTGTTTCTATTTCGTCATTCCGTTGTTTTTTACAGTTCTTTAAGTATACGGCAGTAAAGTCGCGGTAGAAAACAAAAGCGTATCGGAATGTAGTAGAATAATGATTTATTTTTCCGTTCGGCCGAGAACCGGACCACCTCAACGATAAAACACAAATTCTAGAAATAATTCCAGTCAGTATTATTGAAGGCTCGCCACTCAGATAATTTACTGAGATAACACCAAACTAATAGATCAGATGGATTTTATCTGTTCCGATTTAACTAATTGCGTTTTGTAAGTACGTTTTCATTGGAGACTTTATCGTGTTTCATGTTACCGTTATTACTCTTTAACTGTTGTATTTGTTGACAGCTCACATTATGGAATGCTTACAGTCTCGTTCATGATTATTTTTTGTTTGAGTTGTAATGGTTTGCGCAATAAATTAATATAACTGCGACGTTAATGAATGTCCCGTAGGATGGAAGTCGGCAGTTACCGTCACGGTGGCTGATAATCAGAGAGTACTTAATACTCCGGCTGCGTAGCCACGCGGCTCCAATAGCAATTTCCTGGACGAGCTGCAATGCAAATGGCCGACTTCTCTCCAACCAAATTACCTCCTCGTATTTATTTTAGTACCGCGTTAATCAAACTGCACTGCAGACTCGTTTCTTAGAAATATAATCGGGGCAAATTGAATATTTATCTTCATAGTGATAAACAAAAAAAGACAATAAATTTAATTTTTATCACTCGAATAGAGCGATATATCTACCACAAAAATACTTTATTTTAAATTAGAGTAATAAATATTGCAAAAGCCATTAGGCGAGTATACGCAGTCTGTGGCGCGTACAGCAGACGACCTCTTTATATCCTCGACGAGACAATAAAATCTTGGGCAATAAACCCTGTCGCCTCACAACGTGACTTTATCTACACTAAAATGAATCAATCAGCTATCAACAGTTTACTCTCGGTTTATCGCGTCGTGTTCATATTGGGACGATGAAATCACGGAGTGTGGATGCGATCATTAGGCACCGACATGCGACACCGTGCGCCTGAAGCCGGCCAGTATTCCACCCAGTTCCACCGCCTCGCACCACACTTACAAACAATTGGTGTCGGCTATTAGCCGCGTCGAATAGGTCAAAGCGGCCATAACGCCCGAGATAAGGATGTATCTCAAGTCGCCCTGTGCCGGCTGTAATTTAATGTCGTTCAAAATAGCAGCAATAAATAGTAATTCGCGACAGTCGACCGTTATTGTTATGAGTGCTAATGCGCTAAGTCAGCTTTAATGCTGGCCTAATGCGCGGCTGTGTTCAGCTGAATGGACGCTGATGTAAGTCGTTTAGCGAGACCACCGCGACAATGGCACGGACATTAAAGTTCACACGCATCGTCGACTCCGCAAACAATGAGACGGTATAACTTTTTTACACCACAGCTCGTAATTTATAATAAATTTACTGCCGCGGAACCGTTGCTCAAGCGTGTAAATTTGCTTTGCGATAACATAAGTACTTGTGTAAATAAGTATGTCGCTTGTCGCATGCTCATGAAAACTACATTTTTGTGGTGTTTTTATACTTGTTTGCGAGTGTTTCTAGCTCATCAAACAAGCTCGTCTAGTTTACTGTATGAACTGGTGATTTCGTGACGGTTTAGCGGCAGGGTGGCGGAATGTGGTCGGCTCGCGCGTTTGTCCGGAGACAATAAAGGCGGCCATAATAAAGTTCACACATGTCGTCCGCGAACCGCAAAGAGAATAAAACTCTCACCTGCCCGGCTAGTTCTGTCTTACCTGCCACAGATAAAATAATACAGTTAGTAAATGTTGCGCTAAACTTCTTTTCATCTTCTGAAGTGCACAAGCGCGGCGGCATGCCGTGCGGCAATGTTCCTTTGTTATCTTTTGTTAAATCAAACCTTTTACTTTTTAAACGGTTTTATTTAGCTCACCCCGTTTGTTTTTATCATTAGAATTAATTGAATGCGTTAATGAATAACAAGAGTTTAACACATACCACACCTCAATCAGTTTGAGCAACGTAATTGCAGAATGATAAGTTGGTATAAAAATAATAATAATATAAACTATTCGACCGACAATTACAAAAATGCTGTTTTGGGTTAATTATATAAGAGAAAACCAGTGCATCCCGAAAGTTTACTTAAAATATATAAACGTTTGAAAACAAAAGCAGTTTGTACCAGGCGAGCATAAAAACGAGCAGCACGCGGTAGTTGAGCCGCCATTTGCATAGCGTCCAGGATATTGCGATCGGGCACAGCGGTGCTCTGAGCAGCAGAAATAAAGGGGAACGCGGCGCCTTCCGTGCTCGCCGACAAATGGACCGCCGTTAGTGCAGTGCTTTTGTCACCCGGCACGACTCGACCCTGCCCGTGCCACTATTAAACGTCTTTCGCAAAATTACTACCAAACCAACGAGCGCACTGGAACCATTCTTATAAACTGCGCTCCACAATTTTTCTCACTTCAGATACGATGAATGAGTTTTATTTCAGACGGCACTGAAAATTTCGATACGCCGTATCGTGACGTCATCTAAATAGATTTGACGGTCGTTGGAGCCATTCCAACTGAATAAAAACACTAATACATATATCTCTTTTAGGAGTCTTATTTGCGTTTTATATTCAAGAGTCGTAGTTATTTTTTAGCCCGAACAAAATGTAATCACAGAATACGTTGAGTTTATCTCGATTTATTATAATGGGCTTTGTTGTAAAGTAGGTACATAATAGTGCGCTATTACAAACAGTGAAGTCTTTACAACTGTGTGTGAATGTGTACTCAGGGCAAAGTTAGCAGCTGTCACTTCGCAAACAGAAGATTTATCGGCACTTACGCTAGGCGCGTTATTTTACGTTTGAGTTCCGTACATTAGTTTTCCAATGCGGTTTACGAGCCAAACGTGACACAAATGAAATGTCGCTTCGAACAACAAAAGTTAACCGGATACGAAGGCACTAATATTTTTGTTGATGTTACTGAAATGCCAATCACTTAACGGATATCGAAAAAACCGTGTATCGGTACAAATGTAATAAACAATCCATCACTCATCATCATCAAACTAAGTATAATTTAAATCTTATCTTTATTACGCACGCTTTATTAGCCTTATTTACAGACAATAAAACAAACTACGTAGCAAATAAACGAAGATATTTTATAAAACACGGCTCCTCTCGTAAGAAATCAATTAATGAACATACATACATACAGACATACGTGATATTGGGTTTATTTTTCTCAAAGTAATAACAATTTTACAACTCATAAATTTATAAATCCGTCAGTTTATTTATGTGGCGAAATGCTTTTGAACTTTGAAATGAAATCGCTTTGTTGTAATGAATGATTAAAATGACTGTGCTTGCTGTTGTGTAAAACTTAGTTGCGATAGTCTATGAATTGTTAAAGAAAGCTGGCGTCTTTTCATGTGTAATTTATGGTGAAGTGTCAGCGTCAGTCATTGTGTCATTGTGCGCGAAAGCATGTTAATGACTCAAGTGTTCGCATTACACGAGCCACGCTTGTGTCCCACAACAGTTAGTCGATACTGACCTATTACAGACTTTCAGAAAAATACATTATTTATTAGAACATTTCAATGGAAATCCACGTTTAGTAATGTCATATGTATAATTTATGTTATGTTAATACAAACGTAGGCAGACTGGTCGCGAAAAACGCGGTTTTATAATATGGCCACAACAAAGTTGCCTTTTAACCTATCAATGGCTGTTGGCAGTACATAGTTAATGTAATAGAGTTGGCCATTAAATTAAGTACCTTATCGTGTTAACTAGCCGGCTAAGGTGGATGTTAAGTTTTATTATATCTCGTAGAAACGTAGAAAGTTTGTCATTGACTATTCCGTGCAATAATTTTGCATACACAGGTCATAAGGTCTACAAGAGAAATCAATGAATATTCACACAATGTTCGTAGTTTGCCCTATCCATTAAATTTTTCCGAGTGGCTGTCAAACAGTTGAGAAACATTTATTTATACAGTCTGTTAAATATTCCGCGCTATCGATATCGCATACATAATTTATACATTATGTACATTGGTCCATTGTTATGGAAATACCGTTATTTTCAACGCTTGTAGTCATTTGTTTGAAGAAAAATATCAATGTGTTGTAGACAATTTGAAAACTAAATACTTTTATTTTATGAAATTGTTATTTAGTTATGGTTTTATTGAGAGTTTTCTTCTGTATCTAGTAGTGTATAAGAGTACTTATAACTGAAGCCGTACAAGTATTTTCTGTTACCTACTATGTTACTTACCAAAAAGATGGAAAAAGAAAATTAGACTACCCACAAGTTTTACAGAAAACCGATTTATGTAATCAATAATTTGTCGAACTACTAGTCACACAATCAAAGAATACAAAACCTACATTGCTACTGCGAAATACATACAAATATGTATCTAAAAATATAGTTTTCAAGTTAATAACATGGCAAACCAAAATCAATCAATCGTTTAGCAAGGGCAGCAGAAGAGCATAGCCATTAGTGTCGAAACAGTGCAACACCAGGGGTCCATCAAACGGAGAGGCAATCTAGCTGGACGTGCGGCGGCCGCGGCCCGCGGTCACCGAGCCAATTACTGCGGCGCGTCAACACTGATTTATGGCATAATGGCCAATCGCGGGCCCAACGCCGACGCCTACATTGTTTAAATGCCCCGGGACGGCTCGCTTGCTGACTAATGAGTATTTTATTAACGCTCCCCCTACACAAATAAATACTGATTGCAAAAAATCTATTCTCGCTAGCATCTAATTACATTAAGCAATCGATTGATGTCTCAATCCGTTAATATCACTATGTTCATCAATCAATAGAGGCATAATAATGATTAAATCTGACATTAGACAGGCTATCACGACCTTACGTAAGCTGATATTCGATCAATGATATCGTGGGATACAATACAGCGGATTCTACTGACCGCTTTATACAGTAATTCAAACTAAATTATGTATAATTATCAATACTACCTGCTATTTAGTTTTTATCCGAGGGCCGCGGGCGTAAATGACCAACTAGATATAATTAAGTGTTCAATTTATAAATGAACGCAGCAAACAGGTTTTTTACGAAAACGAGTCGTGTGCGTACGTCTGCTGGGGCTTCACAGGAAATAAATAAACGGGCGTGCTCAGTAAACTGTTCGTAATTATTACTGTGCGTAACTGTAAATAAAATTACCTCGGATATCGATTTATGCTCCGTGCACACCATAAGTTAGATATCAGTTTGTGATAAGAGTATTACGATAAGGGGATAGAAGCACATTTATAACATAAAATTGTATGATTTATTCATAAATCGGCCATAAATACTAAGACTCCAGGAAGACTTGAGGCTCACATTAAATTATGGACTTGTGTCAGTCGTAATGTTCAAGGATGGATAGCACCACATAATGTAGTACTTGCGAGCCGTTCGATAAGATACTTTATCACGTACATTTACTTAAGTAATTAAATTACCTAATTACGTGTGCAAAGATATAATCAGTTTTTAAACATCATAATCGGTTTAACTAAAAGGCAAGAGACGCCGCCAGTGATTGGAATTTTGTCAACGATTCTATTATTGATTTTATCGCTCCCTAATACTATTTTATCACTTAACACAGCGATGAGACGATAACATATCAGTTTCAAGTCCCGAGTACTTCTAGTTTTTCAACAGCCGTTGATAAAAGAACTTTTTATGAGTCATAATGGCATATTTTGCATAGCATTAGTGCACAATCAAAGTTTAAACGATAATTTATATGTAAATGTATGAATATTTAAAAGTTTTATTATAATCATCGCAGTATAAATAATGGCAATTGTCTGGAATAATAAAATTATAACATTATAATTAAGATGAGCGCAGATAACATTGGACTAGACGTTTTAGCACCTAAAGTTTAAATTGAATAAACCAGTTTCTTAAATCGATTTGTGTAGAAAAAACGTTCGCTCTGGTTCGCTTGTTTTGGCGATAAAATCACTAATTATAGCGAAGCAATATTGTTTTTTTTTCTTCTAATTAATGACTGTACAAAATTTATCGTTAGTGAAGTTTTCAACAAAATGTTAGGAAGTGAATGATAACAAACTGTCTACTGGTTCTTTTTTTGTCAGTTCTTTACTAAATTACTACATAAAACACACTTGGGTAGTTTGTATTATTTTTGTAGTTTGGTTTTCAGTTTATTGTATAAAACTCTTGAAACATAAATTTACATTTTAGATTCGCTGGTCTGTGGTTCTAATCAACGCCAACCTAGCGTAGCTAATTAACTAACTACACTTAAGATATGCTGCTATTCCCTAAAACGTTTACGTATTCGTCTTAACGAGCGCGCCATTATATCGAGTTGACATTTTTATGGCAAACTTCCTAACTGATCGGTTCCGAGAACCACATGTCATGTTTCGATAACTTATTTATTTTTTGTGCAGTCGATCGCACGCGATATGACGTGTTGGTCGGTGTTGCCGCATCTTAGCCGATTATTCACGCGATTTCAATTATCCGTATGCCAATCTGTATAATTATTACGAGCGTGTTATAAAAAGTTTACTCCTATGTGCTTATGTTCGCCGTTTAGAGTCATGAGAACCGTCCGGTGTTGCGGAATTACGCATTTACCCGGATAGGGCTGCCATAATGTTAAACAACCAATTATTTTAATACTAATACAAAAAATAATATAATTCCCCTGCTTATCGATATAAGTCTTCAATTACTTTTGAATGTAACAGATCAATTGTCAGCGACAAGATAAAAACAAAACATGAATTGCATTTTAATGATGTTTTTGTATTTCGTAAAGTATGCGATTCGTTCTTTTGTGTTGTTTGTTTGACTTATGGTTGGCATTTTGCTTTTAAAGATATAAATGGACTGCGAACTGTATAAATATTATCATAACAAGCAACGAGACCCATCATATTACATTGTTAAAGAGTTTTGTGGCAATATTCAGTGTAGCCGAGCCAATTTTACTGGACTTTAACTTTAGTATTCCAGACTAAAAGCCCAGCCTTATTTGTGCTGGGTTATTTTAATACAATAGCTATTATTTACACATCCGTTTAACAAAAAATAGCAATATCCTTTTACAACGTTATAAATGCAAGCTCGGCTGCACTACGTGTGCGCAAACATTTGAACAGGCTCTTGTTTATCTGAATTCGTGCTGTGGTTTATACAGAAATATAATTGCAATGTTTTCACTGCCATAAACAGCGGAAATAATCCTCAAAGGACGGTTTAAAGCTCACAGTTATGCGACTTAACGATGTCTGAATTTGAGTTATTCCAATTTGCACGTTTACAAAGCCAGATTCTCGTAAATAGTGAAATGACAGCCCTGTTCACTTGGTATTTTCATTAAAGAAGCCGTCTCATTAAAGACGTGCCATTCGACTGAGCCCCTGGTGGCAATTAACGCGGTACAAAACTTTATTCAGTTGTCGCTTCGCCGCGAGCAGTGATGGCTAAGGAAATTATTCTCAACGAAGTCGCGTACTGCGCGCCGTTTGACTAACGTCTCGCTTCTCTGTTACCCTGGTACCTACAGCATAGTATGACGGTTTAACAGCTATAATAATTATGGAAACAATTGCTTGTTTTTTTGTATATTTAGCATAGAGTGATATGAGAATAGATGATGCATACCTAAACATCATGAAATATTTTATTTTTAACACAAATAAAATCTACATCAAGCATTGTCTCATTAATCATTTTATATCTAAATAACATCTTAAACTTTAGAATGCAGCGAAAAATCAGAATAATCTTATCTTATTGATAATTTTAAAAGTCTCAGATAAAACTGGGCGAAGAATAAATGTAACTGAAACAATAAAAACTTTTCATTTTTAGGGTTCAGTAGTAATTTTTACCATTACTCCAGACATACTGGTAAGAAACCGCAATATATATATACCAATAATGTTAGATCAAAGTTGGATATTATTTCAGAAGATTGCTTCAGTCATGTAAAATTAAAAAGAAACTGCTCCAGGGACTTCAATAATATGTATACCTACCTCAATTTTCATTTAACTTTACATGCATATATCTTTATTATGTACCATTCACTATCAATTCAAATACAGTTCTGTTTTTAACTAAAGCGCAATGTTTTACAATAAATAATGTGCAGACAAACTCAAATTACATGAGAAACGTGAACAAAAACCCTTTCTAAAAGCGTCTGTCTGTCAGTCGCGCCGTCCACAAAATAAGTAATTAACTCAATTTGCTCAAACGTGGAGCTAGCTGTTATATTTCACATATTTATCAGATAGGCCGTCACATTTCGCGTTGCACGCTTGATAAAAATAAAATGCTGGTTTATTTTCAACCCATGGACGTAATATGACCGGCACAGTTGCTAAACAAGTACACGTTTACAGCTACACAGACGTGTATTAATTTCAACTGTAAAAAAATTACGTGTCGACTCGAAACGATAATTTAAAAGTGATAATTATGTTTGGGAAAAGATATTGTTGCCTAATAGTACATTATCGAGTGAAAACTGTATCTTTATGTACAATGTAATTATTAAGTTGTATTCTGAGGTATTCTGTGTAGTTACTAGTTAGGTACGTAGTAAAGTCGCGCAAGTATTGTGCTAAAGTTTTAAACAGATTCTCAAGCGCTGGCAGGGTGCGCCACTCATGTCTTAATAAGGCAACTACGAGTGTCCTAGATAACGATATTATTATGCTATGTGTTCCGATTTGTGTGCCAGTACGACCTACGTTACGTATGAGACGTTAGATTATCGTGTTATCTCAATTAGCCTCTAATAGTAACATCAATGTCATTTATTGTTAGCGACAGCAAGTGGGACGGACGTCCAGCACTGTGCAATTTTAGATACACGATCATTTGTATCGAAGTACGTGTCGCGGTTACTAACGACCGCTGAAAAATCTAAATGGAACGTATATTTCAATGTTGGCATACAGTTTTCATGTCAACAAAATATTCTCGTAGTCCAGCTACCAAATGATTCTTATCGCGATGGAAATAGAAACTAAAGTCGAAGCTCGTTGTGAAAACTCGCCGGGGCAGAAATAGACTCGGCTTTGCGTGGGTGTCCATTAGATCTAAATATTATGGATACAAACATTCCAAATTAGCCGCAGAGATTAAGTGGAATGTATACTTTAATATAATATATATCCCTTAATATTGTTGCTGTCAGCGAGTCGTTTTGTTTACGATAATTATGGCAACAAGATGTCCTAACTGTAAATGAACAACATTTCAATCGATTCGAATACAATGTTCACTGATCAGACAGTCAATATTATTTAATTTACCAACGCCCTAAATTATGTAAGTGTGTATTCTATGCATGCTATGTTTATGTATTAATTCTGGGTTAGTCTATTAAGTAGATTTTATTACTGTACCAAGGTTAAACCTTTTTCATTAGATAATGTTACATGTTTTGAATGTAATTATTGAAATTAGAATGAAATTAACATCACAAGTAAGAGCAGAGAGGTGCTCATGAATAATTTACGACATGAAGCATAAAAGTTTTAATTTTTTATAGCGGTTACGTGATGAAAAGGGCTAGTGGTGAACTATTTATTTAGAATTTCCCCAAGGGCAATAAAAGTGGGCATTTGACGGGAGATTACTTTCAGTAGGTAGGTAACCCTAGCCGGCCGTGTCAACTGATAGGCCGGCTTTGCGGCAGACCGACCGAACGAGCCGAGAATCCGTGCTCACTAATACCAGGGGAACAGAGAACCGCCGAAAGTATGGAGTGCACATCACAAACACATACACACAGCTGAACAAAGCACAGAATCGATACGGGAGGGCGCCACCCCGCGTCCCATCAAGGGGATGAATTTAAATTATTCACAGCGGGTATAACTGCGTGCCGTCTTTAACAAACAAATTACGTATGCGCACCTAATAACGCGATACACGAGGCGCTCGGCTTCTGGGCCACCGAGCTTTCAATTATAACTTGCCAGGATAAGCGACGCGGCTTGGATTTGTAATTACCTCCGACCGATGGCTGCTCCGCGCTCGGAATTCACTAATTAGTTCAACTATGTCGTAATTACGAGCTCTGTGAAATCGTAAACGGTATTAAAAGCTTTTAGTTCACTCAGTCACATATAACGTACGAGAGTATTGTTTAATTTTCTTAATGAGTGTTTGGAGTAATTTATTCGTGAATTCATTGTCGTGATCATTACGTGAGAAGGATGGCTCGGCTCAATTTAAAATGCATATATGTATGTCTAGTAGAAGCAAAGTTCAAGGATAGCTAATTGATTTAAATGCTAATACTCAGACGAGCTACTGCTTAATAAAAACGTTTGCGATGATAAATTGCTTTTATCGAGTAATAAAATCTCGATAAAATGAATGTCGTGACAACGTCTGCTCAATTTATTTTATCTAGATAGGTATGCCTAAGTCTTAAGCAATCCTCTCTTTGATTGAATAATAAATATTAAAACATCAATAGTAAATAGAGCATTTTTATTCTTCAAACGAGAATGAAGGAGATACATAATAAGAAGGCACAATGCGAATTGAAATACCAGACAACGATTAAGAAAAGGGAAATGCTCGCTTTCGCTTCAATCCCAATCATCTGCGCTAAACGCCGACACAAAGTAAGAAAGTAGGGAGCGTATAAAATGTCAAAAGAGATTGAATATCGATTGTCGAGTCGACAGCAATCTCGAGCTCTCGAGTCGGAGGAGAGGAGGCGCGAGGAACGCGGAGGGCGCGGGGCACTTCCGACCACCCGTGACAATTTATGTTATTGGCACCGCGTTGCCCGGCGCCCGGTGATACGGGACCCTCACATGTAATTGTTAGTTGGGTACCGCAGGATATTGGGGAATTAAACGAGAGCGGTGATTGATGAACCACCGATAACGATTACGGATATTGCGGCGGCTAAATGAAAAATGAACGGGGGAAAGGGGCATGCGATTTAATAAACCAGATCGGTTTCAAAAACAAACGCTGACATCGAAATGAAAGTGAATCGAAATGCCCGTAATCGGTCCGCTTTGAACAAAAATAAAACAAAATACGGCGCGCATGCACGCGGCACTCGTCCGTTTACAGATTAAGCCGAAAAATCAACAAATATATATTTTAATCCGACCCAACAGCATTCTCGCATTTCCGGCGGCAAAAACTCGCTCGCCACCACACATGGGCGAGAAAAAACCCGAGTTATTATCTTAAGTCGAACCCAACAGAAACCATTAGTAAACAACACGGGCACAAAAGAGGGCAAAATAGCGGCTTATAAAAAAAGTAACAAAAAATCGGCTTTTGATCCCAAGCTCCCCTATATTTTGTTTGTGAAGGTTTTATTAGTCGACGAACTAGTCGAGCGATACGATTTGTTCGTGCAATGCCGAAATCGTGTAGTTTTATTGGGTTTAATCAATTGGCTTTTTCATCGTTTCGTGCTGACGTACGGCAGTCGTCAGTGCCAATAGTAAAACTGATTTTATTGGTACTTAATGTTTTTGCGCAAAGTACTTATAAAAAGTTAAAATAAGAACTCTATTCTTTCATGACGCTGAGTCTCAAAGATAAATTGGAGACGAGCTCTATCGTTATAATACACATTCGAAAGCGGAGTGTGGTGCGACAAATCTGTTGGTCGTGTCTGTCGCACAGAGAAACTTTCCAGTGAACAAAGAGACGCGCAGGTAAACGCCAGCTGCGGATTACTGGCGAGACCGACGAAACAATCGACTCGATCCCGGATCCGGTCGACCAAATACGAAACGAGTCCGCAGTCGAGCCGAAGCGCTCCTACACCCAGAATACCGTATAACTAACTTAAATGGGTTTATGACAACTAAGACGGGGGAATTTATAGCGGAGCGAACGCAACCTTATGCGTTATTATAGCGATGACAGATTGAGTTTTGTGTTAATTGAAGTAGTAATAGGGGACGCTCCACGCAGCTCAATATGGCAGCTGTCAATTGGCCAGTAAACATTTCGAGTGGAATAATATTCAGTTACTCAGCCAAATTGCAAAACCGTTAAATAAGTAACAGTAAACATAAACTGGGCACGCCGAGAACGGAGTGGAGCGAGCGGAGCGTGAATCGTGATAACTTACAGATCACTGCAATTAATGTTGAATCAATTGCTTTGCAGAAGCGAATATTTATTATCGTTTCAATTGTTCATGACATAATAAACGAGGACGTAACAAACCGCAGCCAAGTATAATACGAAGCGGAAATAATAATGGCATTTGTTAGAGTGGAGCGCGCAGTCGGCGCCGCGGGCCTTGCCCGGCCTCTCACATCCTAATTACGCCAATAATAATTACACAGTAGCCGCCGGCAGCTGGCGAACTACCTCCTCGCGCCTGCTGCTGTCTTGCTCAATGGCTTTATGAACTTCCAATTGAGCAAAAAACAAATAATTAGCTAGTTCACATTCATGTTGAGAATTAATTTATGATTAACATTCAAGTTTATAATGATAGCCTACACATGCCTCGTAAATGAGATCAAAACGATTTACGGTGTCTAGCACGAAGCAGTACCTTGACATAGCTAGCTTTCCATTGCGTATCCTGCCGACACGATCACTGCGAACGAGTATAATAATGATGGCGGTGCATTTACTGTAATTATTGCGATTCGTTCCGCGGCCCTACGAGGGAGTTATGGCGGAGCCTGATAGCACATTCATTTTATCGCATCAATCAATTACTCCGTGTATAGGTTATTAAAATTTTAATTCACGGCATGAAGTCATGGAGTTCGGCTGGAGCAATAACGCTTTTTTTAATGAATGATGATACGCCCGGAGCAGGTAACGCGATATGTACGAGCGAAGTATAAATAAAGTTGTTGAAGCGAAAAATTCATTGGAATTTATCACTCACGTCAGAGATGGTTCAATTTTGCAAATTCCTCCCTATAGCGCTGCAGCCATCCTCTACTTTTTTTAAAAATAATTTCGTCAGACTAATTACACGGCAATATGACATTATAGATCGATTTATGTCTTGGTTAATAATCTGACGGCCGCGGGTTGTAATATGTCCCCGTACCAGTGTAGTTGTATATGATGTATGATACGTGAACATTAATTCGTACAATCAGTGACACAACACAGAAATTGATTTTACAATTGGCGTGACTTGCGGCACAAGCTCTAACATATTTATTTAATGTAAGCGGTGAGCTTGGCAGCCAGTTAGCAGTTAGTTTAGTGAGAACACTGATCAGCCGGCAATCAACATGTAAATTTATTCAGAGCGATCGGTATAATCGAGCGCTGCGGTGCTATTAACCTCATTTGTGACGACATATACATGTTAAATATCATGCTCTCCTGGTCACTTCGATAGAAATTATATTAATTTATCGCGTCTGCCTGCTATCAATTTAACATTCTGATCTCTTTTTTACTGTGGGTAATCATAGCTCTCGAAAATTGATATTTATTATTATACTAGATCAACTAAAATGATATTGAGATATTGATTGATTCAGTATAACGTTATACATAAATACATAGTAGTATGTCTAAATAATAAACGTTCATAAAGAGCTATTCATTTGTCATTGTTTTTATCTTAATTACACCAGATTATTACTCAAGCACATACTTAAATAGCGTCTTATCTTTTTATGTTAATTTTAAACATGTTACAAATACATTCTTTTAACTTGCTATATGTACAGCCCGAGGCCCGATACACGTGAAAGATAATAATTATACCATCATAAAATGATGATTAACTACAGTCGTTGAAATCACAAGACTTCATATTGGTTTAAATCGTACCGCGATGAATGATAACCAAGGCTTGGTTTGCAACTAAGCGTGTTGGCTACAAATTGCTCCAACTTGAATGAAAATCCAGACAAGAGTTAAAAATCGTTAATTTTATTGTTATCAGGCCTCGGTTTCTAAAAAAAGATTTCGTTAATAGATAACTATGACTGTTGACTTAAACATTATTACTTTAATCAATGTTACGATTAATGATAAATACAATTTAATATTTGTATTACTAATCCATCACATAGGTGATAGAAATTTAAAAAACATAATTGATTAAACGTATTCCACGTCATTAAATGTTAACAATTTACATTCAACAGGAATATCAATGGGGATCGAGCTATCAAACGCGTTTCGTCATATTAAAAGGCACATTACTACAGCCAACGTGTTTGAAAGAACGAATTGAATATTATTGACGAGGGTATCACCCCTCATTCCGAGTTTGGTCATAATAATGGTGTATTATGCGACAGTTTAAGTGCCGCGAGAGCAGACAATGGTCAGGGGCACACAGATACTGTGTAAGCAAATAAAGAGGATTCACTACACCCGGCTTCGCAAAGCTATTCATTATATTGTCGTGTGAAACGAATTGTGCATGCTTACACTCATTAACAGAACGTTTTTTACTGCTAAATGTATCTCTAACATCTTTAGAAAACAATTTATGTAACACAGAAAACATTTTGAATTTACGTCAATACAAATTGGATTCATTGTCTTGCCAAGTCTTCAAAACAAATTCTCTTGATATTTCTTTTATGAAGCTGCCATTTACGCGATCATATTTTAATAAGCCTAAGTGGATTAAATCTTTGAACATTGTTAAGAGTAAGAGTAAAGACTTCGAAATTGATATCTCGTCTTTAATTATCACGCTCACAAACTTTCCCAGTTAGGGGGGCAAACGTTAAATTGATTCCACAGGCACTTTAGAAATTTTTAGAGCCCTCGACAGTGATTAATGAATGGAATTTGGGAGACTGTGATGTGTTCGCAACCCTCGAGCGAATAATAACAAGAAAAGCAAAAGGGAGCGAGCGTGTCCCTCCATCTTAGATTCTCCCTATACATTTATACGGCGCAGTAATTTCGGTTGGGCCATAAAATATTGCGGACGCGGTATTGCTCAAGCAGCTGTCGTTGATAAAACTTTAATGTAACAAACTAACCATAATTTGATGTGGTTGAGCGTGATGAGTTCATACGAGACGCGCGGTTTGCATAAACCTTTGGCAATAGCTCGGAGTCACGTCGCGTCGCCATGATTAATGATGCGTGTCGTGCATTCGCTTAAGCATTGTGAAAGATGTTCATTGCATGCAGGTGCACAAGCCGACGAGGATTCTTCACTGGTGGTATTTTATTAGCGGAGTAACTTAACTATTTTATAGGAGACAGGGAAAGCGGCCGGTGATTACCAAGAGTTAACGAGCCGATCCCCATTACTTATACCGTTCTGTATGTGTACCGCGCATGACAACTTGCTACAGTATTAAATTCTCAATATACGGCCACGGACGACCAGCCTTGCATTTGTATAGTGTTCGCTTTCCAGACACGTACTCGCAATTACTTACTTGGATGAAGAAAATGGAAATGCCGAGGGGAAACTCAAATCTTTAATCAGATTGAACGTTAATAGTTAACAATTCCTATTTAAGTATCAGATCTTGAGTGTAGATCAAATTATAGAACAATGCTCGAACGTATTAATATACAGTACGAAGCTTAGCTTTGTACTGTATAATTTGGCTCCAGCTATTCTGCATCGAAGATACACAGCCTTATTTGCCACGGAGGCCACAATCGCATTAATTTGTGGAGTGCAGCGGGTATTGTGACGTCGACGGGTGCGGGGGGCGGGGCGGCCCGCTGGGGTGATTTAATGAACCGATGCGGCAGGCGACAGGCCCGGATTACACCCCACGACCGTTTGCACTCAATCAAGCTCGCAAACAGCCCTAAGCCCGGACAATTAAATACACTGTTCCGAAACAATCGGATACACACGCGATAAGAGCAATCGGACGATTAGCGTGCGATTATGGTTATCAGCGAGGATTGGGTGATCGATCGATTACAATAAGTGACTTCTCTGCTCTATCATTATCATATTTTTATCGTCCCGTAATTGTATCATCAGTTCATGAGAGAAAATCTGAATAAAAGCTTTCTCTTGCTTTGGATTAAGTAGCACTAGCTCCGTTTTTTGAATTTGCGGAAATGGTAATTTCCACAACGACAGGCGATGAAGATCTAAAATTAGAAGGTAGCCAGTGAACATCATCACTACCCTCAGGGTGCTGTATGACGCTTTGGTAAGGAGTCACCTGGAGCACAGTGCAGTGATTTGGGCGCCTCATGAAGCGAAATACAGTGTCATGCTTGAACGAGTACAAAACAAGTTTACCAGACACTTGTATTTCAAACTTTATGGGGTGTACCCATATTACCCGCTGATGTATCCTACACTTTTTGTACTGGGTATGGTAGGGTACAACCAACTAAGAGTGCGCAGGGAATTTACACTCGCGGTGTATGCGGTAAAGCTCCTGCGAGGTTTAGCGCACAACCCGGGTGTGCTGCGTCACCTGCAGCTGTGCGTGCCGGACAGGTACGTGTGGAGACGGCGGCGGCCGCCACTGCTGGCAGTGCCGGCAGCCAGAACCAATCTGCTGGCGAAGGCACCCCTCACCCGCACAATACGGGTATTAAATGAAGTGCATGCGAGGATAGATTTGTTTTCGTGCAATCTGAGGGAATTTGCAATAGTATTGTTAAATATTATAAGTTATAGTTATTAGGAGGTTTTATTGTATTATTTTCTTATAAATTTAGTGTTAAATTTTTTATGATTTTGTATAGTTATTTTGATTTCCAGTTTTGTTTTGTTTTGTTTTTATGTTAGATTTAAGTTAAATTTTATTATTTTTGTATGTGTGTAGGTATTGTGGACACCACTATCGAATTGGTATTACACTGTAATGATAGTGTGTATGTTTTTAAATAAATAAATAAAAAAAAAATCACAATACCTTAAAAGCAATTTATTTGGGTGTCGGGATTTGAACACAGCGGTTTAGCTCAAGCTTTGGGTGAAGAGAATAAGATCATGGTATTAGTCAACTCAGAGCTGAGAGGCCTATTTACTATAGTAGATCGTAATGATTGAATAATTTTGTTTAGGCTGTAGCTAAGGACTGACTATTCAGATACCAGCCGTGGGAAAAGACAGTGCAATATCGACAAATTGACACATGCCACCAATGGAAACCGGCGCAGCAGTGTGGTCTTAACTCTACCCTCTCTGATGATAGAGCGTAAGACTTATTTACACATCATGTTATAGACACATCTATCTACTTTGAATCAGCAAAAAAATGAATAGTACCTTAGGTTCTGTTTTTTGTTTCTTGGCTGGCGGCTGCGAACTGTGATTTTCTTGCCGCGAGTCATCAGGTTCAGGTTTGGAAGGTGTGGAGGGAGCATGCGTCGCATGCGAGGTATGGTGCGCGTGCGGCGGGTGCTGCACAGGCGCGGGCGCCGGAGGGGGCGCAGGCGCGGGGGCGGCAGGCGCGGGGGGCGCAGGCGCGGGGGGCTTATTGTCTAGGCGAGGCGCGGTCGCGGGCCGCGGCTCCGGCTTGGCGGGCGCGGCGTGCGGCGCGTGCGGCGCGTGCGCGGCGTGCGGCGCGGGCGCAGGCGGCGCGGACGGGTGCGGCGGCGGCGCGGGCGGGCCGGGCGCGTTGGGCGGCGGCGGCACGCGGGCCACGCCGTTGACGTCGTGCGGAGGGTGCGGATGGTGGTGCTTGTCTCGCGCCTTGTCTCTCCGGTGCCCCCCGGAGCCGCGCTTGGCGGCGGCGGGCGGCGCGGCTTGCGCGGGCACCGACGCCTTAGGTTCGCCGTTCATCTCGTTCGACTTGACGATCTCGTGTTTGGCTTCGGAGCTCTTGGTGCCAGGCTTGGTGCGCTTGATCTTCATCTTGAGCGCGGTGCGCTGTGCGTCGGGTTCGGCGCGCGCCGCCATGCCGCCCGCCTCGTCTGTCTTCTCTATGTCGGCATCGAGGTCTATGATGAGGTCGCCGATGCCGATGTCCCACTCGTTGTCATCGTACTCGAAGTTGGCGGGGTGCGCGTGGGGCGCGGGGCGAGCTCCGCCGGCCGGCGCGCCCTCCCTCATTGGCGCCGCCATGCGCGCCGGCTGCCCGCGCCCGCCCCCCGCTGCCCCGCACACGCACACACCATTGTAGCCCTGAAACAATCACATCTTCTCATCCACTCTTCCACAACAAGTACAACAATTCAACAAGACCACCGGAACAGGTCGATAGAGAGAAAAATAAGTGGCAACGACATTTTAACTATAAACCCAACCTTCTACCAAAGATTAATCAAAGGAATGATTGATATAATTTTATCGACATGTAGATGTGAGGCTGCGATAGAAGATGAAATTTAAATAACAGCATAGCGAGCGCACCGGCTCTGGGGCTATAAAAATTAATACAGCGCCGTAAAAACCACTTAAATGAACATGTCCATTTAAAATTATTCCTTTATAGAAATTTCATATCGTACGAAGTTATAACCAATTCAAAGGGGCAATAATCGTAAAATAGTCATAAAACAGCGTAGATAAGCCCGGTTACTCTCACAAAGCGTAACATAAACCCGGACTAGGTGCGTACTTAGTGCCACAGCTATGCGTATTTATTGCTATTTACAACTGTGAGCATTAGATTAATAGAAGATGCAAACTGCCACGGGATTAGCGTTTGCACCGCGCTTATGACTAAAACATTTCAAATTTACGCAAAGCCCTGCCGCTAAACCCACTATTTTACGACGAGAATTTTAAAAGGCGAAACAAAATGTACGTTTCGTGCCAGCATGCCATTTAGACATCCATTATCGCGTTATCTATAGAACTGGGACTGTTTTATTTTATCACACACACCCTTCCAACACCCGAACTCAAAATTGTATGCGCCACCATGACAAATAAACGAAAGTACCATAATAAAGTAAAATTTATTTTATGAATAACGAGGTGACGTGACGACATTACCGTCTTAATAAGCTCAATATTAGTCGCACGTTGCGAGTATACCTACACCTACATAATGCAGTCATTAAATCTTACATTTTATTGTTGTTTGTTGATAGCTGTTATTTAGCAGTAATTTGTTAATTACAATATCTTTCTATAAACAAAGCTCTTGATTAACAGTGTACACGAATGTGCAGCAAATAATTTAAACAGCTTCACATGGCTCGCTTTATATCTGAATAGAGCAGTTTCCAATTTAATGGGAAAACAGCGCAACAGAGGTATTATTATTCCAGGGTTGACGACTTTTTTATGACGTCATTTTCAGGACAGCTAAACAAAAGCAGTCTTTACGCGGTACTGAATACAATGAAGTGATCGTTATAATTGTTAGAAATAACATTGCTATTTTTTGGGGAAAATAAAAAAAATCAAATAAAAAATAAGTGGCGCTTATTCCACAAGTTGCACGAAAACAGCGGATAAGTGCAGATAGCACACGAGATTTCCTTCTTAAAATTTTTTCACGACAGTATCGCTATATCCCCAAGCACTTTTCGTAACTTCTAAGTAGTGTGGAAAACTTTGTATATGGCAGGCAACCCTACATAGACCGGGCAGTTTATAGCGACGGCGACGATGCCGGCTTTACTGCGCCCTTTTGATAACTCCTCGTAACTTTTTTATGACGCGCGTGCTTATGCGAGCCTGGTACAAACGCTTCAGCATTTACTCGGGAAGTACCTTGCTGCACATGAAAAACAAGCTTAGGAAATGGAACTAGTGTTTCTTTAAGGACATTGTATGAATATATAATTATTATATTTAGGGACCGCCGTTATTGCGATCTTAGATAAAATAAAATGACCAGGTTAAGGGAATCGTGTAAAGTGAGGGCACTCATCTTTAGTTTTTCTTCATCTATTAAAATAAAAAAAATACATCCCACTTATCTACAAATGTTTCGTGAAATAGAAATTGTTTCTAAATCCATTCAATTATACAGTTCCGAATAGCTAGTAAGTAGACACACTGAGCGGTTTTCAGCAGATGACGGTAAACTGAGATATTGGTATTGGGGCCCCTCATTCGTCTCATCTAGTGACGGAGGCGGCGGCGTCCGCAAGGAGTAATGGGGTGAACTTTGATTTAAGATCCCTGATTTACGACGGCCCTTTCGTATAGAATTTACGAACAAGTTAACGATATACTACATTTATATTTAGACGACATCATTGTGTTATCCACTCGCAGATATGAGTGATGTTTTCAAGACACAAATAATTAAAAAAAAACTGACGTGTGCTTCCTAGAATATATAGTTGGTACTCATAATATGTTTAAATTAACACATAAATAACAATTTGTAATTCCGAGGCATTTAACAAAAAAGGGATGCCAAGTTTTTCACGATTCCTAGTACCAATACTTCTCATACCCTTTAAACAATAAATAAACGCATTAAATGTTCAAATAAGCAGTTTAATCGTTAGTATCTCATTTAAAACACGTTTTTAAAGGGTAAGCATCGGCCACAAGACATTAAGGCGAAGCAAATTGTGAAGCATGTAACGCTTGCAATTTACTTAATACTCGAACCAATTACACTGGCACTTAATTAGCGGTTCCAGACGTGAATTTTTAATACATTTCTGTCCTTCTTGGAATTGAAAAAAAGAACCCCAGCATACACGTATGATCGCTTTAATGGATATAGTGTTCGTGTTCTCATCTATGTGTTTAATTTTACGAGGCCCTTAAGTGAATACCGTGGCAGAGACGACTGTGTGACTTTTGTCAGTACCCGATTGTACGTGTTCAAAATATCTTAACAAAATATTACTTCCAAGTATAACGTGAGAGATATTTCCCTTTAATTATAGCACTTTAAGGGATTCCAGTCGCGAAGGATTCTCAACAAGTTTCCCCTCGTCCATAAGCGTTGAGAAGCGCTCGATTCGTGGGGAAATGTGACCCCCGCATAACTTCCGACGTTCCGCGACAGCGAGATTGTGCGATGGAGTTCAATAAAGAATTCGACGCTATAAAATTGAATACAAATAATCCGCTTACCTTAGCTACGTTTAGATTTGGATCTTAACAATATTATCTTTTTGAACCCTCGACGCAAAAAGAGGGGTGATTTAAGTTTGACTGCTGTCTCTCTGTCTGTCTGAGGGACACAGATGAACCGATTTGGATGCAGATTTTCTTAGTTGATCGTTTATGTCTTTATTCTACGAAATAAATTAAATCTTTGCAAGAAAAATGAAAACGAATATTATTTGTTTAAAAAACAAACCCTAAATAATGAGGTGTAAATATTTAATTCACATTTAACACCGCTATTAATTGATATTGTTGAAAGCTGTTTAATTGTTGTGTCATAAGTTATTTGCTCCAAAAATATTCGTTAAAAAAACTGGTTTAAATCCAAAAAAAATACTACTAAAACATTTTTTAATCTTCATATATCCAAATACATAATTTATGAGATGATTAGGTACAATATTTCTAGTCCGATACAAAACCTGTCAGAGAGGTCCTGATATTAAAATTTTTGATATACATGCTTATTTACATATTTCTTTAGATATTAAGTAATAAATTCTAATCGATTCTATATCTTTTTAATATCATTTAATTATGCAGTAGTGATTATTCAATTACTTATTAAAGAAAATAGTGTTATGAAAATAGTGTATAGTAACACTATTCTATTTTTACAAAATTGTTTCATGTATCTTCTCTAGATGGAAGATAATATTTTTGATATTAAATATATTTTTAAGAAAAAAAAAAGCAGCTATGTATGTATGTATGTGTATTAATAATCTATTTCGTTTAATTTATACAAATGTTAAGGTAAGTGTATATTTCTTATACCTAATTCAATAATCGCACTCACTTTCCGTGACAGTCAGTCACGGCGTTTTTCCGTACATAATTAAAAACAATTAAATAGCTATCTGATGGGATGATTTACGAAACCATATCAATTAACCTTAGGTTTTTATCTTGACCTTTACGCTGACAACGGATAAAAAATAGTGACTTAAGTAAATAGGTGTTAAGCATGAAACTAAAACGATGTAACATTAACAATTAGAATCGTAATTAAGTTTTTTGTAAGCAATGTGATATTATTAACAGAAATTATTATGAAGTGTCTAAAATTATCTTCAATATTACCAATGCCACTCTATTATTACAATATAAGTATTGGAATGTGGATCATAGGGATATCGCATACGTCTATTTATTTATTACACTAAATAACAGTTTAACTGCAAACGAATAAATATTCCCTTTAGCATTACTTGTTTTTGAACGTTCTGACGGTTATTTTTGCCGTAAGTACGGTTTAGAGGCGCACTGGTATAATCGCGTGCATACAAACATTATTTATGAATAAACTAAGCCTCTTTTAGTATCATCATTCCAAATTATTGGGTATTCAAATACGTATAATTGATTCTAATTACACATTATGTACATGGAGTGGGCAAGCTGGCATTAATTAATTGAATATCGGCAAATTGGTAATTCAAGCAGCAATATCGACTGTCAAGAATAATTTAAAATGCACATCCATACGTTTACAGGTAAAACCAGTTTTGTTTCTCAGTAAATAATAGAGTTACATTCCTCACAGTTTAATCAAAACTAGAAGACTAAACAAAGTCCAAACAAACCAATAAACAGCTGGAAAGGAATGTCAAGTATTTCACACAATCATAGCGATTGATAACGACTCATAAATAAGCCTATTTTAGTAGGAATAATTACAGTTGTCAACTTAAATTAAGAGAATGTTTTCAAAGGAAAAAGATGAATTGGCCGGTGGTAGATAAATCGCGACGGATTCCATTATACTCCAGCCGTATGTTTGTCAATAGGGCGGCTGATTGGGAGCTCCTCGACACGCTGCGAGCCTGGTACGCGCGGGTGATTTACCGACCCGCCGCGCTACTTGGCGCGCTGCCCGAGCATCGAACCCGGACCAGAGGTGCACTTTACCCGGAGAAAAATTGCTTGTTGGGCGGAAATACGCTGCAATATACCCGGCATTAGTTTATTTGTGTTGAAATCAGGAATGTTACTCGTCAGAACTGTTACTCTTTGTGTATGTAAAGCGTAACATGCATGGCTAAATATGTAAATAAATGTATAACCGGATACGGAGCAACGAATTTATAGTTTCCAATGACAACTAGTGCCACCAAGTCTGAGAAATGAGTATGTCAAAACTTCAAAACCATTTATCCGTCAACGCTGATATCGACCTTCGCTGTTTGACTACCAATTATTCTTTTGCGTGCCAGTTTTTCAAAATAAAGCAACGAAATCAATACTAAAATGAATTCTAGGCTCTTTTCCAACGCACGGTATGCATGGAATTGATGGTAAAGTGATTTGACAAAAGCTATTCTCGCCAACGGGTTACTAATTAAAGTAATTGGTGACTACAGACCTAGTTACTCGTAACATTAATCTAACATGCAAATAAGTAATTTGTAGTTTGAATTTAATCTACATTCATGAATAATAACACACCGCTTGATCATAATTACCTTTTAGCTTATAGATTAAAGATGTAAATTCGCCACTGGAATAATATCAATGGAGCTAATGTAGCTCTGTGAGTTATTACTTTATTATCTATGCCTGCTACTAACTGCACATAATTGCTATACAATTTACGAAATTATAAACATGAAATACATTTTCGTGTTATACGGCTGTTTACAGACAAGGGCGACATTCTTTCACTCGTAAAATAAAAACGAAGGGAATATAAATGTCGTATTAAAGTATCGTGAGTCTTGGAAAATAATGGAAAATATATCATTCACATTACACCAAGCACTTGTAACATATAAATTGCAGTTTTATTATTAGAAGATCATAAAACTTGGTTATTGCTTATTGGTAGAAAATGCCAATTTTATATATGTTATGCAGCATTAGGAACAGAACGAGAACATGATGTCGCACCTTTAAAACCAAAGGGTCACTTCTGCAATTTTTTGTGAAAACTACTTAAATATGCAGAAAAAACCGCGATAATCGACTTTATAACCTCAGCAAGAACGGTGAAAATTGCACGAGAAACATTGTTTTTAGGAAGGGTAGGTCGTTACGGTTTTTCGCCTTTTTGGTCAGTTTGCTTGAAACGTAACGACTCATCTTGTCAGTAGTGTTTTGAAACCCAACGTGTGCCCTTACGCATTTGTGACGGAGAGGCCCTACGATTAGTAATGACTTTTTGTTTACATATTACTTGCAGTATTAATGTCACTTATAGACAAGAATCACGGTTTTGTTTCCAAATCTTTGTATTTGTTTGCAACATAATGTGGAAACAAACTGTCACTTTCTTGCTTAAATGACATTATGGCATAAAACTTTTCTTTTCATTGTAACCAAAATGTCACTTCTGTTTACAAGTAACATTATTTTTGTAATGATTGGTATTTATATTTGTAACAAAAAGTCACTTTTTTTAGCCTTCCCTCAGTTTACGGCTTGTTTCTCAAAAACCCCTTGTTGTATTTATTTATTAATATTCAAGATTGTCCGTGAATAAACTGTCGATTTAACACTATAAGAAAGGCCTTAACACTCTGAAACAGTACAAAGTTATAAAAGAAATACGTCTTCCTGTAAAGTTGGAAAACATGCAGAAATGACCCTTTGGTTTTAAAGGTGCGATGTGTTGGCGACGAGCTCAGTGTTCATTCACCGAATTATACATCATAAATCTATGCGACAAAATGGAGTAGTTATTATAAATTTAAAAGTGACACCGGTAGCTTCCCAGTGTTGCCACATGACGCTAAATTACAAAATTCAAGTTAATCCGACATGAATCACGATGTGTAACGTTAATGTCGCTCATATAGGGTTACCCCAGCCGACTGCCAAACGGTCACGACTGAACACTATGGAGCCAAGCTTCCTAAACCTCCATTTTACCACGATTTTACTGAGATCTCTTTCCAATTTGCAGTCGTCACATTTTATTCAAAGGACGGACAGTTTCTCATTATACCCACTTGAATATTTGAATGTTCTTTTTCCGTTTCACAGAGTTCAGTAGCAAAGAACTAAAAAAAACGTCTGAAATCCTGTAAAAAGTTAAATGAACTGCGAGGTAATCCGTAAAATTGGTTTTATTCCGATCAAGCAGTGAATTTAATTCTAATACCGAAAAAAATGGATTACGTGCTAACAGTCAGTAGATTTATTTTACGCTAGAATTCAAAAAAACAGCTGACTTCATGTAAGTTTCACACACATTGGTACATTCACGCACCTCAAGTCACGAATGTCTTTAAACCATCTAGCTAAATGTTTAGTTAACTTTATCTTTTCGACCGCTAAGAATTCAAAAAAGTATTTCAAGCAAGAGAAATCTTAAATACTATCTCTTATTAAAACAGTCACGTTTTCAGACTCATCTTTATAACAAGATAGAATGTTTAATACTAAGAAAGATTTCTCGAGTATTCAATAAGTATTCAGTGGAGTGAGGTCGACAGTTTAGCAGCCCTATCGGCTAGATATAATCTCACGACCAAGCTTAATGGCGTAACTATTCGTATACAAGTAAAATTGTTGCGCGTCTAAATTGCAGTGGTTTATACGAAGCTATAATGAGTGGAGGTAATGGCCCCCTGTGCATCATCGCGTTTAACATTTTGAGCGGTAATGATGTTATTAAGGTACGTGCACATCGGTCGGCGGACGCGGCCCCGCGCTCGCGTGCTCGACACATTTGACAGAACACGACACAGCTAGACATAATTTACTGCAGCTACTCAGATCGAGATTATAAAAAATAGATGTTCTATTTCATCGTCTTGGAATTATCAATTTCGTGTACAAACAGATTTATCATTAAATTCGTGGAATATTATTAATTTCAAAGCAATAACATTAATATTTCAAAGACTAGACGTCTTAGAATTGAGAAAACAGTGAATTTATTTAATGAATAAAAACAGATTTGATTAAATTTGTCTATCGGAGTTTCAATAATGAATCAGTAATTAGTATTTCGTTTAAAACCGATTATCTCATAACAGAGCAGAGCATGACATCACGGTTCTAAAGATCTACATAATTAAGAGGTTCGTCATTACACTGTTACAATTTTGGAGCGGATTTTATCAGAAAACAATAATTTGGAACACAAACAAGAATGAGGCATAACTTTCTAATAATGCTGATTTGCGGTCGTTAACAAAAAAAAAACTGTTTACAAAACAAAAAAATGTGGCAATGTCATAAACTAAATTAGGAGTCATTACAATAAACAATCAGTTGTAACAATATGTAATGTTGTCAGGTATATAAATAACACACTTTCTACAGACACAAAGCCACAGGTTTCAAGGAAAAAAATATGTCTCGTACTTTGATCATTAACATAACCATTGATATTCGCGCTAATTAAGTTTTTAGTTTTCCTGTTAGCTTTGTAATTGAAGCGTGTTTTTTGAACTCATATTTTACGCCGTCATTTTAGCCTTTGTTTAATTAAAGACTTAACGGACAAATATTGAATGGTTAAAATCAATAAGGCTGTTTTTACATTAAACTAGCTTCGGCCCGCGGTTTCGCCCGCGTCCTGACGTAACTACTTCCCGTGGCCCGTTGATAGCAAAAACTATCCTATGTTCTTCTCCTGGGTCTAAGCTACCTCTCCTCTAATTTTCAGCTTAATCGGTCCAGCCGTAAACAAGGGATATAAGGACTCATTTTTATAAAGACAGATATAGACAAGGATTATTCTTAAAGAATTTGTATGTCAAGAACAGTGGTGAGACAATTTTTATGACAGAATTGTAGCATAAAATATGACGTGATAAATTAGTGCCGTCACTTAAAATTTCTGCTGTCATGTCTGGCTGATGTTGGAGAACGAAGTATATTTTTAATACTGACATTTTAGATGATTGACAAATCTTAGCGTAAATCGGTAGACACACTAATAAAAAAATATAACAGAATCTAAAATTCCCATTCAAAAAGAGGCCTTGGTACGACAGCTCTCAGACATTTGAGATGACTATCAACTTCGGCTATTTTTGGTGTTTTTGTACGAGATTACTACACAATTGTAAATAGGTACCTACATATACTTGAGTCTATTTATCTGACTAGTTCGGTATCATAAAATCTCGTAGTAACACAACATAAAGACGGCAGATTACTGCTCATAAGCACACGCTGATCGTTATCACTACATTATTATCTAACAGATTTACTCCACGGAAACAGCAGCTAGAATTAAATACACGTTTCCTTTGTTAAGTAATACGTACGTACTTATTAATTATTATTTTACAGTATCTATTGAGTAATTGCCTTTATGTATTTTTGTATTTCTGCACGAACATTTTATAGGTTTCTTAATTGATATAACTACAATCATGCTAGAGCAATTAATAGTTTTATTTGCATGTATTTTATTGCTAAAGTGTGAGAGAGAATATTCAAATAGCAAATGTAATATTATAGTGCTGATTTGCATGTAAATAACTTTGGTTCATGTTTACCTACTCTTTAATAAAAACTTTACAATAAAGAATCAACCATGACACTCAGAAAATAGCTCATAATTTACGTTAATTACTATGGTAGGCGTTAAAATTATATTATAATAAACGTACTGCCATCACTTATCAACGCACAAAGTGTCAAGTCTCAGATTTCAAAATGAATGATGTTCACATAATCTAAAAGTGTATTGAAAACTCTTTAAGTACCTAGGTATTAAGAATATTTAAGAAACGTATAAAAAGCAATCTTAGAGGTGATAATAAATGATATTTTCGTTCATTCCGTTTCCAACACTTTTCACATGAATACAAGGAAAAGAGTTGGGTTCGGTAATGCCTAAAAGCTTGAGTATTTTCTTTTCAAAGTGAACGTAAACATAAATAGATTAAGATGGATTGGATCCGTCAAGTTGTAAGCTGATTCTAATATTAACTCAGGTATTCTAAGAACCCAAATATAAATAAATGAGCAACAACCTTTATATCGCCTTAGGGTCAATTCCCACTGAAAGAGCAGCGGCCGGCAGCGGCCGGCAGCGGCCGTAATTGCAAGGGATTGAGCGCGAGCGCGGCGGGCCGCGCGGCGCCGCACCGCGCCGCGCTCTTACATTTTCCGTGCTCTTACGGCCGCTGCCGGCCGCTGCTCTTTCAGTGGGAATTGACCCTAACGTCAGATTTTGGGGAACGCTTAATATTCTTATTTATAACCCTCATATTTTAAATGAAAATATAACTGCCAACCGCTATTTCAAATACAAACGATAATAGTCGACAGGAAAATATTGAAATATAATAATGAGTTGAATGGAGTACGATAATAGAAACAAAAAACTTAACTGTAACCTTGCGACGTAATACGTAGTTACTAACGAGTGGAAGATAACGGTAACAATAGGAAAAAAGTAGAAATAAAACTAGTAATTACTTTATGACAGGTGAATAGGTTCATAACTCATTGCTTCATGGCTTCCCACATAATGTGAGCGTAACTGTATCTGGTAGCCGCGGAGACACCGCTAATGTCCTATTGACTATTGTAATTCCCAAGATATTTATGAACGATAAAATCTGTTAATACCACTACCTAGCCCATTCGATTTATAATCGAATCCATTAACCAATAATTGATTAATACACTCATAAAACTTGATCTCTCACGAACTTGATTTGCCTGAATGTTCGCTTGATTATTATAAAATATCTTTTATCGCGCAAGAGATTCGGTGCCACACCAAAAAAAAAACATCAATCGTACAGATTTTTTGCTTGAATCGATTAGAAATATCGAGTGGCTGAACTCGAATGGTTCTCAATCAATTCTCTGTAGAATAGACGTAACGAATTACTTGGAGTAAGGGCACGTAGTTGTAGAGGTTATCTCAAGTTTATCTTGTACTACAAGCAAATAAGAAAAACGTTTTGGACTACAATTTCCCTTGAGAAACACTTTTCTTGTTCACTCTTGCTTTGGTTGAAGTTCGGAATTGATGGGCACACTAAACAGTCTTGCTTGATTTGTTAGAGTAGAAGACTAGAAAATGAGAACAAGTATCTATAAGAGCTTTATCGTCTTTTTATTCACGCAAATGGAAAGGAATTAGCTTCCTAATGGCTCGTTTTACGATTAACTAATGAAGTGAAAGATAGCTCTAAGCGATGAATGTGATTCTGTGGTAAATTATTTCGTGAATGCGGAGTACCTAATGTAATTTGAGAGACATGGTCGACCATTGCATTGAGAACGAATGCACGATTATATTACCCTGCCATTGCTGGAACGAAATATTTCCGTTTGCAAAACGAATGTTGATGAATTCGCTTATGTTAACGGACAATCAGGCTATTAGCAATACTTTTCATGCTTACTTTTATGCTAATTTATTTTTATTGTTTCTCATGCGTAATCGTTTCTTTTTTGTTTTCGTAAGCATGTTTTAAGTGGCACACAATGGACTTAGAACGTGATGGCGGTGTGAAAACATCCGTTAAGGTTACACTAGTCGATATTTTTCCCATACAAAGTTCGGAGTGCTTTTACTCTACATTGTGACATAATACATTCAAAATTAAACTTGATATCGTTTTATATTGTTATTAAGTTTGTCTGTACGGATTTAAAAAAAAATAAAAATATCCCAGTAAAAAGTTATGAGCCAACAAAGTTCCGTTTTTCTAGACAATTTTAACGCAACTTTGAGTGTTAAAAAGTCCCATAAAACATGTAAAATCTCCAAAACGAAGTCCGCTCCGACATAGCTCAATTACTAAAGAGTTCTATAAAATTTATTTCAAATTGATTTATACAGTAGTTTTTTCAGAAAACGCTTTTTTCTGAAGCACTCTTCGTCTTTTTTTACGTACTCGTTTTGCGATGAATTGTCGTGCATTTCACTCAATAGCATTCCCCCCGGCAGAAGCGCGGGGCGGAGCGGAGAAAGACGCTTATACACACATGCTTATTTCCACAATTTTTACGTTTTGCACGATATTTTGTCGTGCAACTGTGCAAATTTTAGTGCAACTATTTGTTTGTATTGTTTTGGGCTCAGTCTGCTGCTGCGGCCCACCCACGTCTTTCGTATCGTATGTGTGTAGACTATTCTCCTAGCGCTTGTCGTACGTAAACATTACACTGACCCCCGGCTAAAACTCTGGATTTCGATACTACCTTCTTTATCTGTTTGACTTGGCACTGAACTTTGGACTTAGTATTTTCGTTTGTGATTGGAATTGTTGGTTTGAGTGGAATAGTGGATACTATTTCAGTGAAGTGGTTTTCATTGAGTGCAAAACACGTGTGGAAAACAATAAGAAACAAGAAACAATGGGTAAGTAGTACAAGTTATCATACCTAAGCTTCCTTATTAGATAGGTTTACCTCTTACCTACTTATCATATATACCTAAATTAGGTACTATTATTATTTTTCCATAAATCAAAGTAGGTAAGTACGATTAAAGCTAATAGGTACGTTTCTGGTTTACCGTTGAACCACACGACTTGGGACTTTGCCTCCGGTGGTGTCGATAGGTAGGTAGGATAGAAGTACACCAGTTGCTCTATAAATGATGGCACTATCGTAAATTATTTATTAGGTAGGTACCTAGCTATTATTCGCGGCACGTAAGTTGAACCAAAATTTAACCATAGAAACGATCGCCATTTTAGATCAACTTGCCGCGTACGCTATGTACCTATTCGTAATTAACGTGAACGAAGCCGCGGGTAAGTACCTACATAAAAGCTTGTAAATGAACTATTTTGATTATCGGTAGGTAAGATGGTAGGTATTATCACAAAATGTTTTGAGGTTTACGATAATTTTTATCGTAAAATCCATAAACACAGCTCAGAGACCAGTCACGGACACGATATTGTGCCTCAAGTTGAGGCCCTCAACTCTGGACTCACTTACGGCTTGCGCGTCCAACAGTTCCCGCTCGAACGGTCAATAGTGTGTGTAAACTGTGAGTAGGTATAAAAAGTGTAGTCTACATATTTTGTGGCTGTAGGTCTGTACTGTTCAAACTTTGAGTGCGAGAGCGCCGATTGCGCCAAAACATCGTGTGATGTCCGTGTCTCTGTGAGCGTTGCTCGAGCACGCTGTAGGTACGGTAGACCGCACATCAGTGGTAACTGTCATCCACCTTAACTCAATAGTAATAAGTACGATTTTCCTATAAAACTGTTACCACTGACCTGAAGTTGACTGTACCTAGGTATATTTATATTGTGGTCATCGCGCGTGGGCTCCGTGAGTAGGTACGCGACTAGGGTTGCCAACCATACTTTTTTATTATACCTATACTTTATATTTTTAATATATATTTTTATTATATACTTTATTACGTACTTTATTTTTGGTAAACATACTTTCTAGGTACTTTTGTGACAAATATTTTATAATTAATATATTATATTTAATATTTTTTTTGACGTTCGAAAAGTGCTGTTTTGCAGCCAAGTTTGAATAAATGAGTTTTGATTTTGAATAAAATACATTTATACAAATACTGTATTTTCAAATCTTTACTTCCACCTAAAATGAAACAATAATAATTGAGCAATTACAATTTGAAAAAACACGAATACGTTCTTTTTCAAATTGAATCAAGTTTGTTGCTGGCATATGTATTTTAGACTCAAGACTAAGCGGTCGTGACTATTGTGCTGAGTATAATGAAACATTTTAATTAATTACGAATTAAAATAATTGTGCGGAGTCGTAATATTGAATAAAGTGTGTCGCGTTGTTTTAAGTGAGGCATCATTGTTTCTACAAGATGAACTAAAACTATTAGAACCGAGCTGATTTCCCTGTGTTAGTATGTCTAACCCGGGTTTAAGCCCTTTCGGGCGTAGCCAATTGCTAAGACGTAGCCCACCCCCAACGCCATTACCCTCAGAACAACATCAACAAAGAGACCCAGAGCCACCGGCGCCCACAGACGTTGCAGTTGAAATTATCTCTACGCCAGAAATACATAATTGGATGGGTGCCATTGAGTCAATCCTATCTGAAATTTGCACTATCGTGGCGGATGGAAAAATGAACACTGAACAGAAGTTGCGCGTCACTAACCTTTGCCGAAAAGTCTCGCATGGGACATCTCATCTGGCGGTACAGTACCAGTCCCTTAAGCAAAAAACCCTCCAAGCACAAGTAACCATTCAGCATCTTCAAGGTCGGCAGGACATTGCAGACTCGATCAAAGAAATAAAAAAGGCAGTAGAAAAGGATCGGAATATTGGAAGTGTTTCTTATGCCAATGTGGTGAAAAAAGGGCAAGATTTAATACGCCCAGCCAATTTCCAATCTTTAGCCATATACCCTGCAGATAGGACGCAGTCCAGTGACGACACAAAAACTCTTGTACAAAAAATAATCTCGCCTGAAGAATTAAAACTGCGAGTCCGCGGCATGAAAAAAATTAGGAATGGAGGCGTGATAATCAGTGCGGATAGCAAAGGAGATATTGAGAAACTGAAAGCTTCTGAAAAACTCGTTTCTTCTGGCCTAAAATGCGAAGAGCCTTCCAAACGTCGTCCCAGAATAGCAGTCATTGGTGTCCCGGTTGCTCTTACGGAAAAAGAAGTATTGGACTGTATATTCGAACAAAACCTTTCCGAAAAGCTGACCAATACCTCGCGTGAGTCCTTTTTAGAAAATATAAAACTCAGCCACAAATCAGGGAAGAAAGATCGGCCTACCTGTAATTTTATCCTCGAGGTACCTGCAAGCATTAGAAAAATGCTGATAACTCAAGGCCGGATTTTTATAAATTGGACGTCATGCCCAGTGCGGGATTTTACGATTGTTACTAGATGCTTCAACTGCCAGCAGTTTGGACATGCAGCCAAGTTTTGCCGCGAAACCAGCCCCACATGCAACCTCTGCGGGGAGACAGGTCATGCTTTTAAAGAATGTCCAAACAAATCGCGTCCACCCAATTGTGGTACCTGCAAACGCTTCAAGCGCAAGTGTGATCATCCCACAGGTGATATGAACTGCCCGGCACGCAAGTATGCTGAAGACAATTTCATTAATTCTATTGATTATGAAGGCGCCTAAGAGCGCCACCTATATATTTATTAAGTAGCACATATAGGGTTTACACCTTTATTTATTTTTGTAATTTCTAACTTTATGACACAGCAATTAATCACCGACATTGATAGTTTTTCCGTATCTGAAGTCATAGTTTGTAATATTGAGGAGTGCAAGAAATATTGTACGGCTGAAAATAAAACGATTACTTTACTAACCCAAAATATTCGCAGTATAAACCGTAACTTTACCGGTTTTCAATTACTATTGCAAAATCTTGACTTATGCTGTGATATTATTGTGCTAACAGAATGCTGGCTATCAAAACAAGCAGACAATCTGCCATCGCTTGACGGTTATACGCTATATAAAACTAACTTAAATACTAACCAAAATGATGGCCTAATTGCTTACATTAAAACTACCTTAGAAGTAACAGTAGAAGAACCATTGCTTCTAGGCTGTAATTGCCTATTAATTAAAATTAACCCCGATATTATAGTGATGGCTATTTATAGGCCTCCATCCCAAAACATGGACATATTTCTAGACTCGCTCAGTGCTACATTAAGTAAAATTTCCTGTCATAAAAATATTATACTTTTAGGTGACATTAATATTAATATAGCTCCGGGGAAAACTGAAACCCATGCACATAACTACCTCAACATCTGCACATTTCATGGTCTTTTGCCAGCACACAATCATCCCACTCACCAGAGTGGTTCATGCTTAGATCATATCATCATTAAGACAAAATCGCCATCAAAAACATTCATTACTAATTCATCGCTTACGGATCATCAGGCTATATTATTAAGTCTACAAATATCTCCATCTAGAAAAAACTGCTTGCGTAATATTGAAATATTAAATATGAAGAGTCCTGAAAACGACATGCGTGACATCGATTTTGACCCTGTTTTTAATTCAAATGATCCGAATGCCTCGTTGCAGTATTTTATTGAGGCGTTACAAACACGCATCAGCAATAACACATCAAGCAAAATAATATCTAGAAGATATACTAACATCAAACCTTGGATAACTCCCGGTCTTGTCCGATGTATACGCCATAGAGACAAACTTCATCAAAAGTGGAAGCAAACACCCAACAATACAATACTTTCAGTCACATATAAACGTTACAGAAACTTTTGCAATAATCTGTTGAAAAAACAAAAAATACAATATGACCGTGCACAGCTTCAGAAAGCGGGAAAGAATAATAAGCTAATTTGGAAATTCATAAAAAGCAACACTTTCAGACAAACAAAAGTAGACACTCAGCTTGATCTTTTATCAACCTGCTTGAACCCATCCGAAGCAACAAATAAAGTAAACAACTATTTTGTTAACGTTGGCAAAAACTTAGCTGAAAAAACCTTTTCCAGAACTGCAATCAATCAATGTTTGCCTGAGACACATAACTCTCTGGGCTCTTTCGTATTGTTAGAAACAGACGTCCAGGAAGTGTTATGTATAATTGATGGTCTAAAAGACGTCTGTGCTGTGGGTTGGGATAACATCCCTAACAATGTGCTAAAAAGTTTCAAACACCTTATTGCACCGCCTCTAACACACATTTTTAACTTATGCCTAAGTAAAGGAACATTTCCGAATTTGCTTAAAAAAGCTGTCGTAAGCCCTGTTTTTAAAGCTGGGGACAAAGCCAATGTCACTAATTATCGCCCCATTGCAGTATTAACAGGTCTTTCAAAGATTTTGGAAAAAATAATAAACAGTAGATTAATTAAGTATCTTGAAAATAACAACTTACTGTCGGAACAACAATTTGGATTTAGGCCTAAAAGATCTACTAACCAAGCAGTTCATAAATTAACAAATCTCATCTGTTCTAATCTAGATAATAGCATGATCACTATTGGGATCTTCTTAGACCTTGCCAAAGCGTTTGACACCATTTCTTGTTCCCTATTATTGCACAAACTGGAAAAAATGGGGGTAAGAGGAGCACAATTAAAATTATTTTCTGACTATCTCAGTGATCGTCACCAATGTGTAAAAATTGGTCAGTACAAAAGTTCTGACCAAAAAAATAGTGGTTTCGGGATCCCTCAAGGCAGTATTTTAGGCCCCACCCTTTTCTTAATTTACATAAATGAATTAAGCAGCTTGTCACTTGCAAATGGTGTCATTATGTCATATGCTGACGACACAGCTCTTGTGTTCTCAGGCAAATCTATGGACGAGGTTTATGAACTTGCCCAAAATGGTTTTAATATAGTGTCAAATTGGCTTCACAATAACCTACTGACATTAAATTCAGATAAAACCAAGTACATTTTATTTACTATAAGAAATAATAACAATTCAAACACTAACCTACACATTTATGCACACAATTGTCATATGAGTACATCCGCTGACACAGCATGCGCTTGCCCTACATTAGTAAAAACTGACCATATAAAATATCTAGGTGTCACGATTGACGCCCAGCTTAACTTCCGGAAACATATTGACTCATTATGCACTCGAGTTCGTAAATTGATATTCGTTTTTAAAAACTTGCGTAACATAGCAGACTTCACTTTAATTCGGCAGGTGTATATGGCCTTATGTCAGTCTATTCTTGCCTACTGTATCAGCTCCTGGGGTGGCGCCCCTAAAACTATCCTCTTGCCCTTGGAACGTGCCCAAAGAGCAATCCTGAAGGTCGCAAGCTTTCGTCCATTCAGATTCCCCACCCACCAGCTTTACAGGGAATGCAAAGTGCTAACAGTACGCCAGCTATTTATTTTGAATATAGTACTACTCCAGCATGTAGAACTTGGTTTCAAGCCTGTACCTTCTGGCAAAAGAAGAAAGGATTTAGTTTGCACTAACTCTCGGACTAAACATGCTTTCACTAACAGGTTTTATTTATTTCTAGGGCCTTATTTGTATAACAAACTTAACAGATTGCTAAATGTTTATAGTGTTAATTTAAATAAGTGTAATATAGTACTAACAGAATATTTACAGTCCCTCAATTACTCAGACACGGAAAAATTGCTAGAAGTGTTAAAATAAATTGCTGATCTTAGTAAATTATGTATAATTAGAATGTTATAATTAAGGAAACTTTGCCCCTGCTTAGTCTAATAATTAAATAATTATGTAATATGTTTATGTTGTTAAAATTATATCCGACAATACTTCTGAGCCTTGATGGCCTGAAACACAGGTTTAAATAAACCTAGTTCGGGTGGTCCCTATGTTTAGAATTAGAACTGTTTTTATTTTATTATTGCCTGTATGTAGATATTAGCCTAGATTAACTTAGTTTATCCGAATGTTATTATTAAGACAGTTTGTTTTACCTCAACATCTGAGACATTTAAATTACAAATTCATGTGACCTATGTTTCATTAAATAAATTTTTATTTTTATTTTATTTTTTTTTTTATATGCAATTTTTATTAAAAAAAAATATGATACCGTGTAATTATAACTTGGTATAATTATAATGTTATTTTTGTGGAACAGATTCAAAAACTTGGCGAATGGGGCAAAAAGGGCGTCTAAAACTAAGCGCCCGCAGGAAGAAGCTCAAAAGATCAGCGAGAGGATATTTCATGAATAAAGAAAATATTCCTCCAGTGCATGATACGTTCCAACAGTAAGTACGATTTATTTACACCGTTGCCATTTCCTCACATTCACGTAGATGAGGTAAGAGAGACTATGATAGAGCGTTTGAATGTCTTAGCAGTCTCAAAGTAGGATACAATAATGCCAAAACACAAGCGTGTCTATTCATCGCTAAAAGGAGCCCGTTCACCTTCACTCCTGCTTTTCGGAAGTATCATCACCTTTAGATGCTGAATATCTTCAAAACCACGAGGGTAGCAATTGGTAGCAACTAATGGTAGCTGGTAGCAATTAGGTAGCAACTCTCTATATGTATTTCGAGAGGATCTGAGAGTTGTGACAGGGATCCTGACGCAGACGTTCATTTCGACTAAAGTAGCTGCTAGAAAATTGTGCGTTCTTGCAAAGGCCCAGTGGTAATTCACACCGGGACATGATGTTTATACAAAGCACAACCCCGATCATGAGTGGCGGGATTGCAGTCAATAACTAGTTTATACTAAATAAATGTATGTGTTAAAAAAAATGAAGAGGTTTTATAACTATGGTAGTGTAAGGTGACTGACTAGTGGACTTAGTACTAGTGTGCTTACGGAGACGCGATGCGTTACACGGCGTTTTGGGGGTTCGTTCAGCAGCGGGCCGCGTTATCGCACATAAGGTAATGTACGACAACCTGGGTGACAACGCGCCGCGCAACGCGTCACATCTCCGTAAATAAGCACTTATAGTGGGTCTCGCTTATATAAATCCCCATTTTTTGTTTCAGATCACTTCAAGAAGCAATTTCGCCGCCTTTGTCGCATTTGCCGCAAACACCGCGGTCGGCGTTTTTGAGAATGTAAACAAACAGAAGAAAGCAACCTTATTTCTAAAGGAATAAAGTATTATTTTTATATGTTTCTGTTCCGTTCTTTGGTAAAAGCCGCTTTGCCTATTTTATTGTTTTATCTTTCATATTCGTTACAAAAATTGTGATCGAGTTACACGTCTCTACTGCTCTCTTCGTTCTTCGTATGTATAATGTCAACTAAAAAAAATGAGAAACGCTATTCGACACGAAAATAACTGTGTTACTGCTTAAAAAAATCAAAATGTTCAATAAAATCAATAAAATTGATTTCTAAATACATGTAATACATATTATAGATAAATAACACCCAGACAACATTTGTCCTGGGTGGGAATCGAACCCACGACCTACGGCATAGCAGTCAAGATCACTAAGTACTAGACCAACAGGCCAGTCAAACTGATTTTACATTGTGTTATCATAAAAAATGTTATTAGGTACCTACCTACGCCTTGGGACAATTACTGAAATCCATGCGAGCATCACTAGTCGGTACCTCATAAAATAAGCAACTTCTATGAAATCTATACTAATATTATAAAGAGGAAAACTTTGTTTGTTTGGTTGTAATGGATAAACTCAAAAACTACTGGAACGATTTTAAATATTCTTTCACCATTAGAAAGCTATATTATCTGCGAGTAACATAGGCTATATTTTATCCCGGTGCGGGCAGTAGCTCCCACGGGACGCGGGTGAAACTGCGGGAAAACGGCTACTATAAAATGATAACAGTATCTATTATTTTAGTACGAGTTAGTAAGAGCTTGCTGACTTTTCGGTAGCGAGCAGTACACAGCAGCATGTATGTATGTGTGTCTAATGTCGTTTTGATTCGTAACGGTGTTTGTATGCGTGTTTGTTTGCACGAAACGCATTGTGCAAATAGACTAGCGTCTAACTGCTCATCACTGGGGCTATCTCTGTCGCACACGATGTCAGATGAGACAGCGCGCTTTTTGGCCACGCCCCTGAGTGAGTTCGAGCCCGCGACTAGTTTAACCTTAAGAGCGAGTTGGATTTGTAGAACTTATTAGAGTTTTGTATCAAATATATATAAAGAAGCACTCAGAAATTGGAAGCAAGAAGGAACTCTAACACTGTGTAATATGATAGCTAGGATGTAAAGCGGAGACTTATTTAACACAAATAGGTATTTTGGAGCGAACTGTGGACCCAAAACGCCAGCTCGTGTAATTCTTGAAAAGGTAACAAACAACCTTACGACACTCACTTTTGTTAATTTAAGGGTTGTGAGATTTCATTAAAAATAAAACATGAGGATAAATTCTTTGATTTAAGCCTTTTTCTCAAAAGAACTTAAGACGTCTAAGGGATTAAGGAAATTGAAAATGTACTTAGGGGTACATCCCCTAAAGAAAAATGTACGTAGGCTTACAATATTCAAGCTCAGACAGAGTGTTACCGTTTTTAACTGAGTTTGGTAACAGATATGTATTAAATAGAAATTACCATGGTACGGGTACAATATTTACCAGCCAAGGATAACTTAACTCAAAACCAAAAAGTGGTTTCGTAGCAAAAATAAATGGTAAATTGAAAGAGGGGGCTTTTTGAGGACATTTTGATTTCAAGTTCAAAAAGGGCCTGTTCTTATGTTTGAGAGAATTTTCATATGTGCATGAGACCACATCACTAACTAATCAATAATCATACATTATTTCCATTTGGTTACATCGCACGTTCAACTACAATAAGTACTCTTTTGTTAAAAAATGGCCTAACGTTCGTGCCCTACAAACATTACTTCATGTACGTCTGTATTCCGTAGGCGTAATAAGTCTCTATAATACCCATTTATTGCCAAAACTAGGCTTCAAACTGTAAGGGCCTTACTACAAAAACTTTAAACCCTGTTTTACACTTGTCTAATAAAATTTTGGCTGCAAAATGAACCATATGTCAACGTCATAATTTGACATTTTTTTAGACAAGGCATAAACTGACGTTTAAAAGTTTTTGTGGTAAGACGGTATGTAATTTACTTTAACCACGAACTATTGACTTTAGTAAATAAACTACTATTACTTTTCAATACAACAGGGAAGTCTTACTTAAATGAAAACGTTTTAAAGTTAATGTATATTTAAACATCGATTAATTAGAAAGTTAAATGATTAATATTCGGTTTGATCATTTGCACAGTGATACAAGGCGTGTAATGCTGATTGAAATTAATAGCGTCAATAAATCATTTATTAATAACTTAATCTTTTAAACAAGTTTGCACAACGATGTGATTTCTAATCAGTAACTATACATATTTAGGTATATGGTGTTATCTGTTTCTGTAACCAATAAATAAAATAATCTACAAGACAATGATTGAAAAAGTTATCGGTCGTATTGTTAGGATCATTTTACACGTGGCATCGGAGCGGTCACGGTACCTTTCCTTTTCAATAAGCCTTACTAGCCTTTCACGACGCCATAGACTAAACCATAATGGATCCGACCCTCCTTGATGTCTCAAAATAAACAAAAGGGTCCGATGTTGACGCTGGCGACGAAACTTTTTATAAGTGAACTTTTTATGTGTAAGTTTTATTAGCTCCCGGACTTAAAACACCTACGAGCTCATGTCAAATATTTGTATTGTCAATCAAATAAGTTATTAATAAATCCACGTCGAAATGAGCCGTCATTACGTCATTGTATGCAGAAAACTCGGCAACAAAATGAGTAATTTTAATCAAGAGATTGAGTTGTTGTACAACATGACGTGTATTCTGTGTTGTAACTAATTAAAGTGATAGCCGGGTGCTTTCGTTAATTCGGTTCAACTTTTTAATACCGTGTAATCCAATTACGACAAAATACTCAACTTTCAATGAGGATTTCATAGTCGACCGCTGTCTGGCAGGTAAAAACGAAATTAAAAGCAGTAAATTTCTTTGAATTTCGAACCCTCGCAGCTGCAAAGCTGTTTAGCTGTTGATGGTAGATAGTTTGTTGTTAGTTTAGCAGTAAACTTACGGGTTTAGCACATACCTGCACTGCATAAGTGCATGCCTTGCAATATGTTAACATATTCGTTCGTATATGTAACTATTTGGATAGATAAGCTGATTTAGTTTTAAATTTGTTATTCCTTAGATTAGGTTACGATGGGACTGGCGTGAACTGTGTTCAAAAGTCCCTTAAAAATAAAGAACTAAAAAAAAAAAAAAAAACTATTTGGCCCCTAGTGACGTCGCATCTTGTGGACTCGTAGGTACATTATAATTTTTGGATGACAACAGTTAGTTTTACCTAACAACCCAATTTAAGTACGCATCTAGTTCGAGTCAGTTCCCTGAAACTTTATGTAGGACATGTAATAAAGTGCTTCCTCACTGGAAATGAGCACTTAAACGGCCTCCAACCTTAACCGCTACGAAAATAGGTGACACCCAAGACTTATCTACAATGTTACAAGTTATAAAATATCACGGTTCTATAGATAACAAGCAGGATGTATTGATAAATATCTTCTTACCATTTATGTAGGCGTTTAATAACTAATAGCGGTAAAGGAAGACATAAATTATACTTCATTAGCACAATGATCAATGTTGGTAAGTCAAGATCAACATGCCTGCTTGATTTAGAAGCATTTAGATAACTGCAGGCAAATTATACCCATTATGAACTAAGTTATTTACTAAAGCATTCCAAAGGTTAATGAATAATTTGTTAGAATCTGCTTTATCTACATAAGTATGCACGAGCTGATACATTATGCAAATAAAAGATACTTATAATACGTTAACACTTAACTAAATACGCTAATTATACATAAATATACTAAGCGCGTTATCACGACTGTTAACTGAACAAATAAAGATGTCATAATAGATCTCTCACCGTTCCCAAGTTGATCTAGCGATGACTCTCGATGGCAATCCAAAAGAGACACAATCCATTCAGCACTTTGATGCACTATAGTTACACTAACACTACGCTAGGTACGGCACGATCTCAATGCACTATCACTAGACACGCTGGCATCCCGGTAGCGATCCTTGCACGAGACTGGCGGCGCTCCGTGCTCGACACACCTACGGAGAGACAAAGGAAGCTATCAGCACACACTGCACACCAAAACATGAATTTTGTAGGCACTCGATACACGGCAGTGGTGTGTACAAGCGACGGTATTGTGCGACGACAAACGGACGGGCGTCGTAACCGCACGCTACACGAATACTGACTTGGACGGGCAGCGAGCGACCGCGCGCCCGACTGCCGAGTTCAAATCGTGATGTTCACCGCGCGGCAACAATCATTTCACACTTCACTAAGTGGAAGAGTAAAGTGTAAAATCACACGCAAATACTAACGTGTATTTACACCCTTAAAGATGACAACATTTTCCAATTTTAATCATTATAAGACTCGTTATATTTTTTACAGGCGTGTCGGATAAGGGGAATCAAATTGAAGTGCGAGGAACGGCGAACGCGGTCGTAAAGTTTCCTTATAAAGCATGTGATGAACCGGGCGTCACTCGCAGCGCACCGTATTCACAAAACTAAAGTTAGAAAGAGAAATATGAAACCGTGCAATGCAACGTGGCACGAGAGGCGAGGGGCGAAGGGGCGACGTTGGAACACCGCTTCCAAAATATTACAAAAACATTTATGCATGAAGGGATAACAAAATACCGGCGCTATTATACCGCTCTGATTTATACATACCTACTGTATTATAATGATGGATCACGTCGGCCACTGACGGCCTTAATGGACAAATTATTGAACACCATGTAATGAGACCGCGTGCTCGCTTATGGACGCGCGGTAGGTGGTGATAAAACATTTTTTCTCGTGTGTGCGTCGAAGAAAACATGTGAGATAATAAAAAGTTATGTTTAAACGTCGGAATCGTAAAGTTTATTTGTGTAATACATTCTTTAAACAAACGGATAATTACAAAGCGTTTTATGGCGAGATACAGCGCTTGTTGGAACAAATAATTTATTTCAACGAATTGCCTCTAAATAATCGAAATTTAGATAGCCACATTGTCGTTATGGTTTTTCTCGAAATTAATTTGTAGAATTAACGAACCAAAATACTAGGTCACACAATGCCTAAAGCTTTTTCATGTTAATTTATGTCAACAAGATCATGAAAGCACAATCAAAAATTCGCATTCAAATTACAGTATCAGTTTAAAACAATGAAAAGAATATTTAAAATAATGGAATTACAGAGCCTATAAATTTAATATCTTGTAAAAATTAATTCCGAAGTTTATGAAAAAGGCACCTCCAGTTTAATTTAAAAAGACTACAGTAAGTACAGAATGTTCAAATGTATAAAAGAAAATTACAACGAAGCATATTTTACGACAAAAACAATCTTTAAAGTACAATTCAGCGTAATAAGTCGAAAAAGTCTCTGTAAGACAGAGGGCTCTTTAAAATAAATTATCCTGCCGTAGACGAGTGCTTTTGTGTCGCAATAGAAGTTACTGACAACAAAGAGACCTCTGAAGCGGAAGAAATTTAATCAGAGCATCTGGGACTTAAATTATGAATGGGTTTCGTCTTCTAACTAAACACACGGCAAACTAACAGATTAGATAAAAGTTTTTATGAAAAAGCCCATGAGAGCTCAGAAACGGTATTATTTTAATGTAGCTCAGATATCAACATATACATTTATGCCTCTGATAGAATACAGATTTTAACTGGGTATTGGAGAAGCAAGAAATATTTTCCAATATAACCGAACTAGTGATGCGGTTCGGATTGTAGAGACGCAGATATTTCTCATATTCTTTTGTTAGGATCTCTCCAGCCGGCTCTTTGTTGTTTGAGTTATAGGAAGACTTACTGAATAAGAAAAACTGAAGCATTATTCAAAAGTCGCTCTCACAAACTGGAATACTTTGAGATTCTTAACTAGGGAACTTTGAACTGGTATAAAATGTGATAGATGGAGATTGTGACCACTTTATAGATTTGCAAATAAGAATTTGCTTTAAATTATAATGTAACAATAACTAAAAATATTTCATTGAGCAAAACTAAAATGTTGTAGATAAATAAGTATTACCATGCAGCTTAAGTACCAGGCTCATTGATTTCTGAGAAAGATTATTTCTAGCAAATCAGTGACTCATATCTGATAAACAATATTTAGCGGACATATTCATTGTCTACAGAATTGCTGACTACTCGTTATCTAAAGAATGTTGTTAAAAAGAGCGAGTTCCCAAGCAAGCGGGCGATTCAATAGCCGAAACGTCTATTGACATTGTAATCTTAACCCGTCGAGACAGGGAGCGTTGGGAACGACACGCCAGCTGGCTTTCCGAGAACCAACCTTATAGCCGACGGGCGAAGCCGAGCTTTCACAGCCCCACCGACAACAATACACACACAATACAACGTAAGAGATACCGGAAACTATAATCGATATGGGCTTACTTTTAAACGCGGGATTGTCACATCCTTTGCTTCACTTGTAAACCTATCCACACAGTACTAACACGATCGTTATTATCAACTTCTATTTGAGTACCTCCACTCTGATTGGTTACGGGTTCAGCTTGAATTGTGCGATTCGATTTCAATTCACGATTTATAATACTTTACGCATTATTGTTACATCGGGTATTATGTTTGGCGCGAGTGTTTCGTGCAATTTATTCATTTGTGCGATTGTTGAAATCTATTTTGGTTTTTATTTGTTCATGTTTACGTATGAGTCGAACATTGTTAATCAGTGGAGCGACAGCAATTTGTAGCCGATAACCACAACTGCAACGCGACACCCGTACACTCGGCCAGCCCACTCACTCCAAAGTGATTGATGGCGCGGTGTCAATTTCATGTTATCGCTGGCACCCCGAACCCGCGCCCGCCTCGATGAGATTGTTGCATAAATTTACACGGGAGATAACACTACGGGCCTTAGTTAATAACTTATACAAACATTGCACCGCCCGCGCCGAGCTGCGGGAATCACTCACTGTTTCTTCTCCATTCTTTTGTTCTTTGTGTAATGTAAAATGTTGAAACTTCTGTGAATTAGATATCTTTACATCCATTTATTACAGCTGTACATCGTTTTGGCATGTTTATGCCACCTAGCTAATATTTATATACGTACTTTTTAATCTTTTTACACGATTCATATAAGCCATTAGCATCGATGAATCGATATTCATATTCGATAAGATCGGTACTGAGATAAGTGGCTACAAGAAATAATCCGAGCGCGTGGGATAATCGATTCAATGAACAAAAGCAACAACTCTGATTAGCATCGTGTTTGTGTCTTTATTTTATATTTATAACATCGCGCATTTTGCCTATTATGGTTACCAATTAAGTGCCTTTACGATGTTTAAAATTATATTGCACATTTGCTTCAAACGAACCAAAATTGGCAACTCTATATACAACAAGAGCTCTGTGTGCTGTTATTACATTGGCGTTATAGTTTTTAAATAATCTTACTGTATCAATTCCTTCACATAAACCATTCCTAATATTTGATTCACTACGTAGGTACCTACTTTCTCTAACTAGCTTGTTTGAAATAACATCATGTGATTGTTTCTGAGAACCTTCAACTCTTTCCTAATAATCTGTGATACCGTGCATCGTCCAATGAATCTCAGTACAAGACAAGGCAAATAGCAAACACATATTTGGCCTAGAATCTGAAGACGGAGCCCTCGAGTGGCACAATGTTTTCCCCAGTCTCGGCGCAAAACAAATACTAAAACTAAGTAAAAGCTTGGCTGGCTTTAACGTATGGCCTTTGAGCTCCTCGTGTAGAACTTAATCAATATAATCGCTTTCACAATGTTTATTCTCTTTGTTATACAACAACCATATTATATTTCAATTTAGTGTTTGCTCGCTGGCATTTGTATAGCTATTTTATTTATTGGTAAAATTATTGCTTCACATTTTATTGTATTGAAGTTTATAAAAATAATAATCAAGACTGTATAATTGAAAAGTCAATTATACAGTCTGACAGTCTGTGATGCTGTCTGTTTCAATGCCTTTTATTAGTTTTGAGCTGCAGGGATAAAATAAAATAAACCAATAATTATATTCCTACGGTGGTAGTAAGTAGAACCCGGGCCCTAGCACTGGATTGAATAGCGCCATAAAAACAGCCTGGTGGACTCCGTGGACACATCAGTATAAAAATAATTATAACTTACAAAATGTCATCTGCGCTGTGTTAATGCTACCCTGGTACCGCTAAAGTGTTCGTGAGTACGCGCGTGCACATTGCATGTAAGTCGCTCGTTATTTCATTTATTACCGCGTAAAAAATAACGATGTTTCGTACACACATAAACATTCCCCTCTTTTGATTATTTGAAATGACTACGTATGTACGTAGCAACCTACACGACTGTTACTCACGTTCATAATCATTTACGCCCCGCCTCGACAACATCCAGTGGAATTATTTCATGAAAATAACGCTTAAGTTCTTTCAATTTTAGAGACGTATGTGCATTTACTTTTAAATTTGAGTATACGTGCTTTATTAAGTGTGCAGTTATAAATAATTACGTAAACATTATTTATGTACGTCGTTAATTTCTTTATCTAGTCGCAATCAGCACAATAATACTAGGTGTTGGCCTTAATGATGCCAGTTAACTTATAACTGTCGTAATAATGTCAACAACGTCCGTTCATGTTAATTTGTTTGAAAAATAAACAATTTACAACAAATATGACAGCGAAGACGTAAAAGCTCCCACGCTATTCCGTCCGGAGCCGTCGTAAAACGTATTACCTATATCTGAATTCTGTATTCACGTTAGATTACAATATTTCCGACGCGGCGCTATATCGTATAAGTCAACTCATAACATCAATGCGGGGGACTCGATAAAAATCCCTCACCGGTCCCTATTCCCCCTACTCACTCCTTCAAGTTGTTCGCGGTCGTTCGCTCTCATATTCGCGAACACTTTTGATCTTTCTTTTGATATAATATAAATATTTTTTGCCTCAGAGGCTGAATCCATTTTGAGTGAAATGAAATACGAGAGCGAGTTAGAAGCCCCTTTATCCAAGACGGTCGGTGGTCCCCGCTCGGCAACCGAACTTGAATAATCACGAATTCGCCTCAACTTAATCTCACTTTATTTATGTGAGTGGCTCTTTAGTTTTTATGGCACGTATTCATAGCGAATGGTTATCCAACGCGTGGGAAAATTTTACTTAAATGTGTATTTTCGCACATAAAACATGGGATCTTTTATTACTAGTGGGTCTATTAAATATTTAATGTGTAAATAAAACAAAGGCCGCACAAAAAAAAAACAAATTACGATTCGAAAATGGAATTGAGAATCATGGATTCACAAGACGAGCACTAAGACACCTACCTACTAGTATTATTTCTTTTGGCTAGTCCACAAATGAGACGTCTTTGTTTCTCGTTATTTTAAAAGAGTCAAGTTTCCAATACATTCCCAGTCTAAATATTGGGATAGAAAGCGATCGTTTGACGGCAATACGTACGCTGCGAGTGCACCCACGCGCGTCAAGTGAGCCACAAACGACATTATTAAGCCAAATCGTTCTCTTTAGTTTTATGCCCGCCTTGTACCCGGCTAATAGATGCGACAGCGGCACACAGATAACACACATAAATATTGTCTATCTCGACACAGATAAAATAAAATAAGAAACGAGCTCGCATGTTTGTTTGATATACTGTAACCTTGTTTCTTTTTCTATTTCAATAAGATTAGATATGTAGCTTTATAAAGGGATAAATAACTTTTATCTGAGATTGCATGTTTTACAGTCAGCATTTCATAAAAGGATTATGATATGATATGACATATCATTACTGTGTACATCATATAAACAGATTTATCATTATTTACTTCACCTAGATGACCTTTCCGTATTTATTCATTGATCGCTCGACCAGACCAATGTATTGAAAGCAAATACAGCTGTAGAGTAGGGGTCCGGATTTCCAAACCATCAGATTACCAAGACGGACAAAACTTTAGGGGTTTTTGTTAGTATCTTCCCCTATGGCAGGGGATTGGATTCGGGTAATAGCAATAGGTTCGCACCTCATCGCAAGGGATGGGTCGGACCGGCTTAATGCTGTCGTTACTCCAAATATGGGTAATACAATGATTCCTCTACTTGACGGTTCTGGGATAACAGCCGATTCGGTCCGGTAATCTATGACCTAATACTGAATTCGATCAAGGTTTAAATGATGAGCAATAAACAAAAAGATACATTTCTCATTTTTATCCATTGATTTCCGATACTTTATAGGTACCCTTTGTGAGATAATGAAGTTCCTACATTCTCAGTTGCACCGCAACTATAAACTTCAAAGAAAACTTCGAGGAACATCAGTTCTTCCGTAGCACTTAGCCATGAGAAAGGTAAAAGTTACTAGTAATTAACCGAGAGAAGTTGTTCATTGTAAGTCCATCAGCAACGAACCACAATAAGAGGGCTATAATTCTAGGTGGTTCCATCACAGCACGTTCCTCGCCGAACAAAAGCAATTTGTGTCCGCACGAAGTGGCTTTGTACGTGCGTAGCGTCGTAGGTGTTTATTAGCGCCCTCTAGCTATGTTAATATGTACGTGTACTTGGGTATCGTGCACACGGCCGGGCTGGGCGGCTGCCGGCTCACCCCGCGACCCGCTGAGGTCACTCGATATCGTTTCACTGATCACGAATTCCCGCCGACACGTGCTCCCACGACCGAACTGCTCTATCACAATTACCATTTATGACCTAATTATTAACTTCTCCACAACTTTCTAATCTGTTTCACTTTTAAAGCATCAGCATGATTCGTTTTACATTACTATGCCAAGACTCACTAAGTATGCAGTGTTAATTTAACAAGTTGGAATAATATGAGGTGCCGCCTCGCAAGTCTAGCTAGCTAAGATACCGAAACCATATTTCGATTAAGGCAGTTATGAATACTTGGCTAGTTGGAAACAAAGTAACATTGGCGGAAATCCAACGTCATTTACAATTCTGATTTAGTGTACTGCATGATTCGAACAATTTAAAACGTTATTCGGAGTTTTGCGGTAAGCGAACGAATCTCTATTTTATTTAACAACAGAAGTAAATAAATGGTGGTTTGTTTGACAACGGTACAAGGTAATAAATGAAACACAAGTGAATCACCTCGTGCCGTGTAAAAACGTTTTCTTTAGAATGTTTGTGGAAGTGTCTGTAACATAACTGGCGACGGTCCAAGAACACGCTCATCACAATCACGCAACACGCCGACATCATTTAACGACAAATTTACTGTGTCACAGAAAGTACCCATCGTGATAGCTATTCACTATTCTAAATGAGCCAACGCATGATGTCGTATTTTATCATAAAATAGTTGTCATTCCGCTCCTATTCACATTTGTTAAACAAAAGTGCGTGCAAGTCTCGCATACCGCCACGATTACTGTCAACTTTTACGATTTACGAAATATCGCCAATAAAATAAACCGTCGAAGAGCTACGTCGGTTTTGATAAATATCCTTTCAACGCTTTTCCATTATTCGGGGAGAGACAAATGTCCCGTTCGGTTTACTCGAGTCGGCATCACGGCATTCCCTCATTAAAATGTCCCCGAGCGACTGTGGTCCCCTCGGTCGCGAGCGATTCGATACGATAATCGATTTTATTGCCGATCGCTATAAAATCTCTCAATGTATTTGTTTTAGTTCTGTCACACATTCCACGTCGCGAATCAATCACTGTACTATTTAAATAGTGAGTTATTCATTACTGGCGGTAAAGTGAATAACAGCTCTAATTTGCTGGCAATACGAGCGAGAACTTTAGAATCAATGTCCGATTGTTGTGTAAAGCGGAACCAATCGACGTCGAGCGTATTGCTGCCATTCGATTGAAATAGAATTTTGTTTATGTTCAGAAGGTTGTTGATCCTTTTTTCCTGAACTTATACAATTATTACTTACTTCGTTCGTTCCATTACATTTTTAATACGCACTCCTAGGAAGGAATAAAGATTGGGCAATTATTGGCAATTGACACCTTTTGTCAGTCACGATTCTGTCGTGATTCGCCGAGATTCTATCTGCCAAAATTACTGTGATTATAGTTCGGCCATTCAGAGAATGCGTTCCTGACACGTCGCGATTGAACTGACGACGTAACTACATTCATTGATTATTGATATAATAATGTTGTTTTAATGCTCCTCAATTGTTAAAACGGTAAACAACCAGCAAAAATATTTTTATCGTAACTGCAACGCCATTGCAAAGTTACGTCGTCAGTTCAATCGCGACGTGTCAGGAACGCATTCTCTGAATGGCCGAACGAAGTGTATGTGTGTTATGTTCTTAAAAGGGGAGTTGTTGTGTAATGAGTTTTTATATGAATAAATCAGTTGTTGTCAAGCACTGACGTCTATCACTATCGCCACCGTTTCCACGCCTCTGCGCGGCTTGCAGGACCGCCGTCCAAACTCAACTCGGATGGTGGGCGAGCGTGTTCCATTATTTTTGTCGATAAAATTGCACCAAAATACGTATTTTATAATAAATTTTGAAAAAATTTTCATCACCGCTGTCACCATCGAACAAGTCATCTTGCCATGTAGTAATAGACGTCAGTGCTTGACAACAACTGATTTATTCATATAAAAACTCATTACACAACAACTCCCCTTTTAAGAACATAACACACATACATATAGTTATCGCAATTCGTAACTACGGATTTATTTGTGAGATTAGAGCCCAGCGAGCGAACCTAACACGTCCAATAAGATTAAGTGCCGATGTGGTTTCATCAAACCTAAAGCCTTAATGAATCACAGTACCACAAGTACAAAGGGTGTTCAAGTTAACGAAATATACCTTCGTAATACGTATGTATGGCATATCGTTCGATCAAATTGTGCTAAATCGCCCGCCAACGTCGTAACGTGTAGGTACCAATTTGCAAACAAGCTATTATAGGGGGCCGCAGTCAAAAGCGCGCCAATAGAATTAAAATACTATTACGGCAATACAAAGTTGATTCAGTGGAGGCGAGCGTGCGGCGCGCGGCCGGCACTCGCTCGCTCCGCTCCGCTCACCGCTCGCTTGCTCGTGCTCCTGTAATTTGATTTGGAGTGGAGAGGAGAGGTGCGGGGCGCCGCGATCGATACTGCGCGGGAGGGGGACGAGGGGTTGGCAGGGGGGACAACCACCAGGCGCGTGTTGTTATGGAAACCGTAGCTACCCTCGCGCCTCCAGATTTCGTCGGTTGTACCGGTAAATTAAACAAAGGAGATCACCTATATTATTTTCAGGTACTCTTCACTACTTTATTCTGATAGAACAGATTAAAGATTTATGTTTAAAATATCATCATGTCATATTTTGCGTGTAATATGGCTTATCTCGACATGATGTGGATATTAGTGGTTACTTACGTTACAACCGACTTCTAAGGCATCGTCGTAAAAATGGTAATGGGTGCGTAAAGTATTCAATTTTAATGTCTGAGCAGCTCCTAATAAGAACAAGTTACTGACTAGCGTACATAATTGAAATAGTGGAGTTATACGTGAACATAACGTAACGCGTCTTTGTTACGCAAGTACAAATAAATAAGCATTAGTGACACATGTACGGTTACTTTGTAAACACAATAAAGCAGTATTTTGTGAAACAAACAGTTATTTTGTGCGAAGTGTAAAAGATGTTTAGAACTGCTTACGTAAGAGCCACGTTACTTTTCGGCAGGCGATTATTTACAATCTACAACAAAAATTTCCCACACTAGGCTTGATAAAAATACTTGGTTCTTGTGAAAGGTTTGTATGTTAAAGCAGTCCAGTGTGTAATTATTACGTATGCAGATATATCGCCTCAAGTCAAGTAATTCTAAATATTAGCCAGTCAGCAATTGAAAGAGTCTGATTGCTCAGTCTGACGTTTAAATAAAAGCTATATAATGCACTAACATTAGTTTATCGGTCAGTAAACAGCACGGTTTGTCATCTGACATCACTCCCCCTGCGATTCTATAGATAGACACACAACTACTCTAATTGGTTCACAAACCGTTTACAAGTAGAAAGCCCATTCACAAGGCAAGTTAATCTGACTTATAAATAGTACGAGTGAAATAAAATTATACGTTACAACGAACTTTACGTGGGGTACTTAGAACTGTTATTTTGTTCGAAGATATGAAACACGTAAAACTTAACAAGCACCTAGTCGCTATAAGTAATATTGTGAGCAGACTTTTTTATCTTTATTACAAAGTATTTTACACATCGACTTGTAGTAAAAATTGAATCAATAAATAACCTTTGAATACATTTGAAGCCTCGTCCTAAATTGATTCTGCTATTGGGGAATATGGTAGAAAAGTAATTACGAGGTACAAAACGGGTTGCAGAAGTTAAGTTTTACAAAGGACTTAATATCTAAGATTACAGTCAACCGTATCTCTAATCGTGTCACGGAAAATCCCATTGGTTGTTATTAAATTACCTAATACAAAAAATGTGTCGCATGGGCGTTTTCTTTAAACACGTGTCAAATGTCTGTTTCACTTTTTTGTGATAACACTACGTGTGTTTAAATGTTTATTATTTAGTTAATTTTAATTTGTATCTTCTAGTACTTAGTAACAATTAATTTAATGAGAGCTTATAAAATGCGGGATAAAATTCAATAGGCCCATTTAGATCGCCTAGACCAGGAGATAAGCAGACATGAAAGGGCGGGCGATGATGCTAATACAGTGCACTTAACCTGGCCCGCGGCACCTTGCGGCCGCGTCCAGCTAAACTGGTTTCAACGTCGACCTTCGTGTCGTCTCGCTCTGCGAGCCTATGCTGCCCTGGTACCGCCGATCGTTGTGCTTGATTGATTTTGATTCGATTTTATTACAATTCGATCGGAAACTTATCGCCAGACAGGTTTAATAATTTAGACAGATTGATTGAATAGTTTTGATGTAAAATAAGTTTGTGTTTTTTCTATCTTAACAAAAAAGTTTGGGATATACATATAATTTTGGTTTAATCCTCTTATCTTCTATTGACTAGTAATACGATAAAGTAACAATCATATACCTAAAAGGTTACCTAGGAACCTATCTAACCAAAAAGGTTCAGTCGATGAGTTTAATTTGCAAGCGTAAAAACGGTCCGTTGAGAGTTAAATTGAACTCAAATGACAATCAATTTGTATTCACGATAAGCGAGCGCGTTATCGCGGCAATCTCTGGACAAGCCCTCGAGTTTGTTGCCTGTATTTAAGTGCATACTTACCTACTTTAAAATAACGTTTAACAAGTACCTAACTATCTAGGTTTGACTGTGGCTCCTGCAAAACCTACACTAATTTAAATACTGACCTGAAATGACGTTATTGCCACTAAACTAAATGAGATAAGCACATCTAGTAAAAAGCAGACTTCTACTACACTAACTTCATTTTGTATAAAATTCTTGACCCAGCTTACAGTTCATTATGTCTCCCGAGGAGTCGAAATATTTTCACCGTAATTGTACATTTGTAATTTACCGAAGTCGGTACTCATAATACGACTCGACGATTAAATTCATCCACGCCCGTGGTCATTAAGCTTTCGAACATGGAAATGGCATGGCAATTCATGGCATGCTAATGAAAGAGGCGTCTCTCTCAAAATGGCGGGGTTATCCGTAAATCGCGACAGTGTAATCGCGTGAAGACTATAATTGGCCTTAATCAAGCGAGATGGCGTGCACCACAGCCAGCTCTGATGGTAGTGGTATGTTCAACCAATCGTATCGGTAACAATATGTATGCAATTAAGTAATTGTATTCTGATATTCAATTACAATGCTTTATGTCAAAACAATACGTGTTCGTGATGTTACGAGTTCAATAAAAACCATAACTCAAACATTAGAAAACAACAAACAAACATTAATAAATCACAGCGTCGCTGTTTCCGCGAAAGTTTTAATCGTCAACAAAGATGACAAATCTCTGAAAACTTAATGTGTTTTGTGTAAAAGAATAAAGTGCCACGGTTGCGGAACTTTATGAAAATGTAAGAATACTAGGAATTCGCGTGAAGCCGGGGTAATTGCTCGTTACGTCATACAGCGCGGTAATGTCGCTAAGAAATTTCTCTGGGGAAATGGGAAAACAAATGAGAGAGCTCTTATCTACGCATTACCGCCGCGTTCAGTGATTTACGATCCGGCTACCTACTCCACACATGCGAGTCTCACTCCGGCTTACATTATACCGGTTTTACCGAGCGAAAAGACATAACCTGGTTGAGAAACAGACGTGAATTTAGTGTTAAACATGCCAGTTGAGACGTTGCATAAATGGTTAAACATAAACAAGATTGTCCGTTGATCGGCTGTCATACAAAATGGCGCGCAATCATGATTATAGTAATGCTGAGTGCTGGCCAATTTTATTATCTTTTGAATTTCAAAAACCTTTCAATGCCTTCGAAATGAATTTGCCGTAAATTAGTAAGCAAATCGGAATGTCAACTACGGTTATTCAGAATAGTGTACTGCAATAGAGACGTGTTCATACTGTTCATTCGTATCTACTACGTCAGCACACACAATGACTTTGTCAATGACATTCGTATGACTAGCAGGAGCGGTGTTTCCGGGAAGATCCATTATAGTTTCCGCAGGTAGCTTCACCCGAAATCAAAGCCTCGTGTGTGGGTCTCACTTAGTCACGAGCTAGCGATGCGATGTACCAACATTATCGCATATTTACTAAAAGGTGTCACGATTAAAATAAGGAAATCTTTGTCGTTCCTTAGTTGATATTATCTAACATCATTATACTGTACAATTTACAAGTAAGAGCAGCGATTAAAATGCCGCAACATTATAATGATCAATTTTAACGTAAGCCTTCCTGTGATTATATCGCTTTAATAATAAAACTAATCACCTAATAAAGTTGCTGCCACAGACGTCTCATTGAAAATTTGAAATTAGCCGTGGGCTGTGATCAAATGGAGCCCCATTACATTAGCATAGCGTTTAGTTTGAGAACATGTCTTACAGGCGAGCTGCGAGTGCGGTGTGCGCGCCGCGGGCGGACGGCAAATTGCCAGTGGGCGGCGGCGCGCCGTGATCCCGCGACCCCGCCGATAAATATTCTATCTATCGTGTAAGATCGTGTACTTTCCACTAACAAAAAGAATACCACCCATTTGAAAACATCTATTATTATTTTGATAGTCGTTATCTCACAAACGTGACTATTTTATTCAAAGAAATATAAAAAAGCTCAAGTATTGGAAGAAGTCTTTGAATTCAAATTAAAATTAATCCACCCGGAAAACAGAAGGATATGAAAAATCCAACAAAAGGGACAAAGGAAAAAATACGAAAACGAACGGACGAGAGATGAAAGTACAAAAAGAAATAAGACGTGGAGCGTTCTCGTTCGGCGGCCCCGGTTTGTGTTGTGCAGCGTGTACCAGGCGTGCATACCACGGCTGGAGTGTTCAATTAAACCGCGCTCAGATCTAATCAAGTGTGATTTTAATAGAGTGTTGCTCTGATCGAGCAGGCAGCAGCCCCGCCACGATTGACTAGAGAATAGATAACGGTTTAGTTAACAATTTATTAAATTAATACCTACACGGTCCGGAGTCCGAATCCGATATCATTATCGAATCTCGTCGATGACCGTTACAACTGATAAACGATGATGATAATATTAGTTTTAATAGAGCCAAAGAAATAAAGATTGCGCAGTTAGCTATAATTTTGTTAGATAGGAGTGTTAAACAAGCGAACAATAATAAAGGCATGTTGGAATAGCTAGCGGGCTATCGCAATTCTATTCCTGACAAACATTCGTGCCACAAAGAGCAAGGCAATAAGTACGGTGTACAATAACCGATGCCATGAAAGGAAACAACGTAGTTCGTGCACAAAGCGAGCAGTGTTTCGCGGGCCGCCCGCAGCGGCTCCCGCGGCGCTGCAAACGTCCAAAAAACTTACAAATTGAACGCGAAGAGCATGCCACGAGCACCACTAACGAGCGACAATGTTTTAAACATTTGCCCAAGAGAACTTACCACTTGCCTCGTCTTGAATAGCTCATTGTTCCAAATCATTTGTTACAACGCGTGGAAATGAGACTGCAGTTTTACACTTTATTCTATTAGCTTTGCTTAACACTTGCTGCGTGGAAAATCGATTTTCTTTTATTTTATGTCGGTTCTTCTACGTATATCCACCGAGTAAATGTTGTTTGTTGGCAAGTATATATTTGTATTTTTTTTGGGTATCTCTTACTGATATCTGATTGTATCGCTTACAAACAACGTCGACATTTTTCTTTTTTACACAACTCTCCATCTACAGAAAAGAGTGAAGTCAAGCAATGTTTTCAGAGTTTATCTATAAATGTACAAAGAGAAAAGATTAGTAAGGCACGTTTCGTTAGCCAACTGTACGCTGTTGCCCTTACTATAGAGTCGGCAAACACAGATAGTGGTATTATGGTCATAATAAATCCGGTTTTCTATTAGCATTACCGAGCACGCGCGCGACTTCGTAAAACACGCTTTTGAGAAGCAATTTGTCATTAGTTTTGTTTGATCGTAAACGATACTGAAATGTTGAACCGAGTTTAGTTAACAGCATAAAGTAACTGTACCTAATAACACTAACTAATTGATAAGTTTCTCTATTGTAATTGTTTTTTATTGGAACTTTATGTTTATTTCTTTATAGTGTCGTTTAAGTTAAGATATTAAAATTGATATAAACAGCCGGTTTATCGAGTTATTGATAATGATAAGTTAAGTGCTTTGAAGCCTGTTTAATGTAAAAGGAAATGAGAAAACTGTAGTTGAGTATGCAAGGCACGTATGGCAAGCCGCATGTCCGGTCAGTCTGTCGTCAGCGGCGCACCCTCGTAAGTCTTAACCCCATCGAGTGGGGTGGAAACACGTAAATGTCTTTGTTTACATAAATCTGTTTTGTTACATCTTTCAAGAAGGTAGGTGCTGGATGTTTACTTATCATTCTTAAGTGCTATTGAGCTCGACAACGTAGTTTAGGGCCCTCGAGGCACTTCAATGTCCCTTTGTGAATCGACGCTCTAATGTTTTATAGATTTTCTGTTGAGCCTTATTACCTTACAAGTTTTGGATAAGGTCTAGTTTCGCTCAGACGCGTGTTCTTATTTTATTAAATCGTATGAAATTAATTCTAAGAAATATAAACTTGACCGTGTTGTTTGCATATTATGTGGTCAATAGAAAGAGCATGATAGGCATAGACAGAAGCTTTACATGAATACGCCCGCATGTCCCTTACACGTATAATTCCAAAGCATTTGTGATTGTCTACTGTCGAAGCTCGCCTTATCGGTGCGGTCGGCGGCCAGTGGGTCTAAATGGTAAAGCAAACAGTCGGATGGTTGTTGACACGGCGCGATTCGACCGCTTTATAAATATTTCGAAGGCGGCGAGCAGCGGCCTGCCATTATCCCATTAGGGAAGGGCATTACTCACTCAGAATGTACTTTAGGTAGTGTTCACATCGCCGAGCGGTAATGCAACGTGTCTGATGCAGTTGGCTGCTTCCACGCTAATGATAACGAAGGTTATGTTCACTAATCGTTAGTCAGAGGTCTAATTACAGGATAGGGTTTACAGATCAATGGTTTGAACAAGCAAAGGACAACTTAAACGGATAGTTTTTTTATAACCAGCCCAGTGGTGTTAAATATTAAAGTAAGTATTAATTTAAGTAGGTACCTACATTTATAAACTGATTTGTTCGGAGCCCTATTCGAGATTGATTGATTGCAGTGGGTGTTGGTATTTATGACGCTTATGCCCGTCTAATCAAACACTTAAAATTTTCTAATCTAGGTAGTCGGATTGGAATATTTGAAGTGGTAAACCTATTTACATTGAGTGGGCAAAAAATATACAAAAGTTTTAATGGTATTCTTATAAAACATGAATGTTTTAACGATAATTATTATAGAGAGCATAAACTGATAACATGATACAACTTTGCCTTATAACCACGAGTTTGGGCTTAGGTACTTAAAGCTTTAAGCACGTGCTCTTTATCTTACAGAAATCTCACTGGCAGCTAGTATATTATAGTAAGTTCAACTCAGTCGTGCGCGCGGCCCTATGTGTGGGTAACCCTTGTACATATACAGTGACTTTGTGTGCGTGACAAGAGGTACAGTCGGGTACAAATACAGTTATTTAGGGGTTGTATACGGCTGTTTAAAGTACAGTTATTACGTAATTTAGTTTATTTATTTATAATGATTCTGTATCGCTACTTGAAAAATCAAATGATGAATTTTCGGATTCGCTACTTTCACCAATGTTAATTATAAATTCTGACTCCATGTCAAAATGTCTATAGTATTCTTCTTTTTTCTTTTGTACATGTCGACAAGTATTACCCAACATCCCTTCATCAATTTGACTTAAACGTTCATTTATGAGTTTCATTATTTCCGTCTTATTTTGGTCGACATTATGCGAAGCAATATAATTTTTTAAAATTCCCCACACATTTTGTTTCCATTATTATACTAAATTATAGGTCTTTTACATTCTTAGTCCACACATTTATTTATTGTCCGCGTACCCCGAGCTAGAAAATATGTAAGGAGTATTTAATTCATCTTAGATATTTCACTTCATTTATTTCTTAGATACTGTCAATGTCAATTTGAAAAGCCGTATGAGAAAATAATGATAAACTGTAAAATGTAATAATAAAAAGCTTTGAATGTTGTTACATTTTTTTGAAACGCTACCTGACTCCTTAAAACATTTTCTCCGTGAAGAACTAGACATTTTCGTAAACGACTGTACCCATAACAAAAAGCGATGCGAACACGTCATGCTCGGACGACGTCACTGTCACACGAATGAAAGTTGTATATTTACAAGCCGACGCACACATAGGGCCGCGCGCAAATCTGAGTTGAACTATCTATACCAGTTTTATGTTTTTAAACTATGATTTCTAACCGTTGTAAAATGTTTAAGCAACCAAATAACTAATGTTTTAAAGAAAGTTCGATACTAACTTATTGAAGTATATTCCAGTGGTTAGTTTACTGGTTTAGCTAGTCTGTGGCTCGATGTTGGCCGTGTCGCCGCATCCTCGCACCGGCCGTGTCTACGTTAACTTACATGGCCAGGCCGAGGCACTGCCAGAACGTACCGAAAACACTGAATATCACTCACCTATCACTGCACCGGCCTCCTCCACGCCACAATAACAATCCACCGCTTTGTCTTTCAATATACGATCGATACGCACCGACCCTCAACACCGTAAAAGCAAAGTAAATTACTTTTAATCACCATTCAGCACATAAACGAACACGGCCGACCCGTTTCACAATAGTATTTGCTTCGGGTTTCACACAAACACGTACAGTACACAACACTGCTAACGGCAGATCCAGTGACCGATGTGGTTCAATCCATTGGCTATGTTATAAAATATAAACAAATAACACTGGTGATTTCACAGTAGAAACAAAATTGTCGTAAGAGCGTAACGCACGTCAGCGCCGCCAAGAGTCGGCGGACGACCGCGGAACTTGCTCCGGCCGAGCAAAGCTACGTGTCCCCCCTGACAGCGAGGTGTGCGAGCGAGAGGGACGCACAGCTGGGACGCCTGCGAGTGCGAGAGGGAGGATGCAGTTTATGAGGCGGGCGGCATAAAAATGTGAGAAGGGCGCGTACATACGAACTGAGTACGATAGTAGGTTCGGCGTCGCCACAGACTACTGCTATCTTGGATTGATCCACCGACTGAATAGATAATGATTGTTGTATGTAGCGTTTGAGGCGGCAGCACAGCCGCCCATTCATTACAATAATTTATCCGACAATTAAACATTGCGGAGGTCGTTGGCGTTTAGTTCTGTTACTGTACCTCACTAACGCCGCTGCAGTAATATAATCTTGTCGAATAATTCCATAAAACTTCTTGTTATTTTGAAGTTAGTACTCTCTTCCCCTAGGTACGCTATCTATATGATTGAAGCTTACATACGCCGGTAAGAAATGATTGTAAAGGACAGGTGTGTGTGAGTAATAATAAACTATTGCGGTAGGGCAATATTTACATTTATTATTAATGACAATATCTTATTCTAACATTCTGTATTTCATTGAAGCCCACAATGTCGACATCCACCTCAATATTATTACAATCACTCAACTCAATAACTCGCTCAATATTATCAATTACATTTGTTACTATACTACACCTTAGTAATAAATAAATTAGAACATCTCCGAGTGAAAAAAATATGTTATTCGGCAGTAGTTTTGTCTTAGCAACGCGATAATAGAGTTCGTATTCATTATTGAGTTTCATAATAATTGTCACCGGAAGATACCAACATCCGCAAGATTCTAAACGAAGGATAAATTGTATATGTATTTTACGCCCATCTCTTCGTAAAACAACAACTTGTTATTTTCTGGTGACATAATCATAAGATCAGTGATTTTTGAAATGTGTTCAAATTACCAGTAATACTGCTTGTTTTAGTATCATCACATTTGCAAAGACGAAGAACATTAGTATAAATCTAGCAATATTCACAGAGAACATTGTCATAGTTATTTACTAAGTTACTACATTTGAATCTAACAAAGAAGTCTAGTTTGGTAGCTAAATTATTATCATTCATTACATCAATGAATGAATTGCCCCCCCTTTGAAAGAATACTAAAACAGTTTTTAAGTAGTTAGCAAGAGCTGGTAGTAGATCACTTAACTCAAAGTATAAACTAAAAATTTGGTGTCATAATATGAATTTTTATTTACACTTTTAACTGTAGTTAGAGGCAAGAGAACTTTGCCAAGCAGAGTTGATGACTAACGAATGTAAACCGGTTGATGCGAGTGCCAATTGAACATAAACAATAGTTTACTAATCTCGTGTTCATCAAAATGACATCAACATTTAGACTAAATTTATGATGCTATGTACAAGGTGGAAATATGAATTTCTGAAATTGGGTCAGTATCGAATGATAGGTACAAAATTGTTCTATTCCACAGGAAGGTAGACATTTCTTGTTAGTTGAAGAAATATCGCCCCATTGCAATGAATTAGAGAAACAAGGACTTGTTGATGATGAATTTAGTTATTGATGTAACTTTTATGTTTTGGAAATATAAAAAGCAATGAAAATTTTCTTTATATTAATTAAGAAAATTGCTAGTCGTTATACGACATACACTACCTAAAAAAATACAAAATTACGAAATACTTGCGCATTCAAAATTCTGAATCCTAAGGCCTTCCTTCTATTGAGTTTTCTTACAGCTGATCTCGTTCACACATACAAAACCACATCATATTCATACTTGTACGAATCCTCGAGAAACATACTTTAAATCTATACCCCTAGAATGATTTTATAATACACAATGTTCTTCGAAAATGTAGACAATTTTGATATTTATCATGACAGGACTAAGCTATGTTGAATCTAGTGAAAATAAGGCTCTTACAGACTAAAATATTTGATCTTGATAGCTTACTCAGCAATACTCATAGATTTATTTCACAGATTTACACATATTTGGTGAACAAAATGCACTTTAGTCATAATATTAAACTGTGGTAGTATAAATGTTCACATGGAACGTTTCCATGATGTTCATTATGTTTGGAGCAGAGTCATGTGGAATGCGACTCTTGCATCACTCGAGGTCACTCAAGTAATATGTACATATTGGGAGAGCCTTGCGTGGCTGTGGAAGACCAGCGTCGCAGGGCCACTGGCGTCAGTCCCGCAGCACGGGCTTAGGGCGGCGGCAGCAGCGGCACCTCAGGGTACGACGCCTCCGGGTCTTCCTCTGAAGAATGACCGCTGGTATATGAAGTGCGGCCACTCTTTTCCCTCAGTCAGTATCTGTTTGATAAAACATTAATTATTTCCGCCCGTTTCCTGAGGAAACTTCTGCACATGGATTAAAAGCTATATTACTGCCAAGTTTCATCAAAATAACAAACATTCATACAAACTTTCGCATTTGAAATAGAAGGATAGTATCTTATTCAAGCTGTCCTCACAGTTTCACTCTGTTCCCAGTGTATTAATGAAGGGTAGGAAAGCTATCACATAATATTACATTGTTCTATTTTAACAAGTAAATTACTTTCAAGAATCATTAAATATTTTCAGCAGATTTTGCATGAAAGAGTAACAAACATTCACACTTCTGTGCATAACAAAATGTGATATTGTTGTTCAAAAATGTCTATGAAAGTAACAAAAGGCTGTAAACACGTCTAGTTGTGATACTTACTTCCTAAAGTTATCATCTCTCTCGGAGTCGGCGTATGGCGCCCAGTGCGTTGGCGTCGCCTCGCCATCGTCGCGCTCCGCGTTTGTGCTCGAACCTAACATATCACCAACATGTATTATTTTTATTTATATATTTAATACTCTATCCTGGAAGCCGACCCCAACGTAGTTGGGAAAAAGGCTCGGTGGATGATGATATTTAATACTCTATGCACAATGCATGCATACCAGACAAGGTTTTCTGTCAACCTTTGGATGGTGGAGAAATAACCGTAGTTGGTGCAACACTTGTTATGCTAAAAATCATTCCCTATTTGGCTAATTCTTTATAGCAGCTAAGTCAGTTGCTGCATATTATATTGGATATTTCGTAGACATCCATGATTTGCTCTCATGTTTGTGAAGATACAAGCTTCCGCCCGTGGTTTGTCCCTCGTCCCATTTTTGCGTGAAAGGGTAACAAACATACACACATCCTCATAAACTTTTGTATTGTATTAGTAAGCGGTAAAAAGCCCCATGACTACTTTTTGATAGATTTGTAAGCTATGGTTGCTTTGTTGCAAGTAATGTCATTAATAAATGCTTTTCTGTTTTCTGTCAAGTTTTCTTCACAATACATGAAGTTAATTTCAGTTATGATTATACTAGCTGTTTCAAGTTTACTAAATAGTGTGAATTTTAACATAACATCTTGTTGCTTATGTCCTATCAAATACTATCGAGATTGAATGATGATGGGTGAGGAAGTTAATGTTCAGCTGGGAAGATATTTACCTATATGATGAGTAGAAGCCGCGGTGGTGGTAACAGGCGTGATAGACAGGTGCGGTCCGTCCGTCATGGTCTCGTGTTGTGCTGCAGGCGGCGGGAGGCGGCGGGGGGCAGAACATAAGCAAGGTCAGTAAGTGTCAGCGGATGCAGTCTCAAGCCACACACCACAGGTTAGTTTAGCTTACGGATAATATAGTTTACCTAAGGACGGCTCGGCCGGTGCGGGGGCTACCAGCGAGACGGATAACTGTGGCAACTTGGTCAGCAAATCTGAAAGGGTGCGGGCGCCGACGGGGATTGTGTATACATGTTTTGTGATATTTACATTTTACCTTACAAGGCTGATAGTTTAAACGAGTATTTGTGGTCATCTGGTTGGCACCTGTGTCGATGGGTTAAGACAGTGGCGACGTACCTATGTGGTGCGAGGTGGTGCTGGGCGGCGCGACGGGCGTGATGGAGAGGTGCGGGCGCTCGGGCGCGGGCTCGGGCGCGGGCGGCGACGCGGGCGCGGGCGGCGACGGCGAGTCCAGCGAGATCACGCCGCACGCCGCGCCCGCCACGCCCGGCGACCGGTACCCGCTCGACGACACCGCCTCCGCCGCTACCGAGCAAATAGATTCATCAACATATCGAATGAAATCAAACTATGGAAAGGACCCAACAGGTACAAAGTTCTGCAAGGTTTATACTGTTCCTCACTTCCGGCAGGCCGGAGTGAACCATGACGAGGGACAGGTCACCCACACCGCCTCCGGCTTGCCTTCATTGGCTGTCCAGAGAGGAGATGCTAGAGTAGAGTTGTTAGCTCTGTTTGGGGAGTGAATGACTTATGGTAAGTAGCTAATGGACTGGTACTGTTGGACCTCAAGAGGTAACCTCACCATTCATCCACTCGCATCCCCATTGTCCATTTGTTGTGATTTAGAGACTAATTCCTAAAGGAGCTGTGAACTGGTAAGTAGCCACCTGCGGGCAGGTAAACTAGTCTCCGCAGTTACATCCATCTGAATCCACTAACATCCCATCAGAATAACCCAAGTTTCATTCCATAGTTAATTGATTGTTCTTGATATAAAATCTTGTTCTCTCATGGCTTCGCTTCATTAGATTTTTGATCACGCCTAGTATTTTTGGAGCTTTATATACATACTTTAAATTAGCTGTGTTCAGAACCAACCTAATCGACAAATATTTAAATATTGAACTGCTACTCACCACTAGACGAAGAGTAATTATCATCGCTTTTGACGCTGGACTCTGAGGCGGGCGGCGTGGGCTTGGGCTGCGGCACCTTGCGCTTGAGCGGCAGCTCGTCGTCGGAGTCGGAGGTGAGGTCCACCATGACGTCGGCGGAGCGCGGCGCGCGGGCCTCGCCCACCGCCGCGCGCTTGGCGCTGCCCGCTGCCCCGCCGCTCTCCACTGGGATCACTTCTGTGGGGAGGTACAAGCTTTAGGAAAAGGCTAGTGGAGTTTGAAATAACACTTCAAGTTTATAAAAGTAGCTACATGTCTTATTATTATAACTGTCCCTCGACGGGCCTGCTAGAAGAGATTTCTTAAGAAATAAGTAGTGCCTTTATGCTTGACTGTTCAGTTTTCTTCTCGTATCGTCAATTGTGTACACAGACTGTTACTGAGTGAGTGTGACAATCCTATGCCCAATCTCAGTTGAAAGAGATTGTTGATGTTCAAATAATAGATAAAGTTTTGTACACACATTGTGCCTTAAAGATTTAAAAAGCGCTTTTATGTTCAACGCACCAACATAGTTGTTATCTTCGGTGGACTTATTTGTCTTCCAACACTATAAAACTATAACAGAGACAAAATAAATATATCACAATTCATTTTTTTACAACCTTAAAAAATGGACCACAGACCAAAAGCTAAGTTCCTAACTTAGGCACCAACTATCTACATAAAGTATTGATAACTGACCAAGATCATCAGAGATGAGCGTGACAGGCTCTGCGGCGGGCTGCTGCAGCTGCGGCGCCCGCGCGGGCTGCGCGTGCGCCGACCAGTTGCCGTCCGCGTGCAGCTGGATCTCGTTGCAGTCGCCCGACAGCCGCGGCGATGTCAACACCTCTTGGAAGTACCTGGTTAAGCAGGCGTACTTATTAACAAACTTTTGTACTCATTATTTTGTGATGCATTGTTCGGAAAAATCTTGTTCAAGACTCCAATTGGATCAAGAAAGTAAAATTACCTGCTAACAAAAGTCAGCTCTTACAAAAATTAGGTATGTATGGATAAAATCCTGACGGCGGTTTCACTGGTTACTGATAAAGTATAAGTAAGTTATTTCTGTTGGATAAGTTTCTGATTGTTATAGGCTATCAGAGACTTATTAGCTAGAAGTAACTGGTGAAACTGGCCATGAAAAGATTTTAATAGTACCAAGTGAAACTGCAGTTTTGTTTTGGATCATTATAATTATCACAATGAGGAGGGCACTTAAAAAAATCTCATTATTAAATAAAATCATTATCATCTTACCCATCAACGACCAGGGAGTCATAAGGCGCGGGTCGGTCACACACGGGACACAGCCACGTGGGCTTGCGCTCGTTCATCTGCAGGAACAGCGAGGCGTCGAAGCACTGCAGGTGCGGGCAGTTGGCTGGACGGCACGGACATGACATACGCATCTTGCCGAGAGGACACATGAGGGAGACGCGTAGGGATGTCGTGGCGATTTCGCTGTCGTAGTCCTCTGATAGCTTCTCTTTGACTGGGGGGAAATTTGTTTTATAAGAACACTTCTGAAGAAAGCTATATATTATAGTAAATGGCAATTTACATACAAGCAGTTTCAGGTGTTACATATACCGGCACGGATCTTGAAAGCTCAACCGAAGAGTGAGTATTCGTTTAACCATACCGCCAAAGGGACCAAATAACTCAATTTTGCTTAGTGAAAGTCAGCGCTCAAGATTCGTGCCTATTGTTGTAAGTATTATTAATATAAGGCTCCGAATGTTGCTAATGTAGTAGCTACAAAATCTGAATATATTGCAAAACAATATAGTGAGTACTTACTGAGTGACCGCGTATAATCCGGATTCTTAGTTCCCTTATTCTTCAGCCTCTGCAGCAGCTCAGCAGAAGTGAGCTTGCGCACCATGAACACGCTGAGCACGTACGCGCGCGTAAAGTCGGCCGCCCACGTCACTTGTATGGTGTTCGCGACGGTGGGAGACAGCTTAACTAGTGAGGAGATGTTCACTGGGCGCGGAGGCCGCTTTGGTTCCGGAGTCGGCTTGTTGGTTGGTATTGGGTTCTGTGTAAAAAGTTTTGTAGTTAGGTGGAATTTAGTTTTGAAGCATTTTGTTTACGTTATAGTTCGGCCATTCAGAGAATGCGTTCCTGACACGTCGCGATTGAACTGACGACGTAATAACATTCATTGATTATTGATATAATAATGTTGTTTTAATGCTCCTCAATTGTTAAAACGGTAAACAACCAGCAAAAATATTTTTATCGTAACTGCAACGCCATTGCAAAGTTACGTCGTCAGTTCAATCGCGACGTGTCAGGAACGCATTCTCTGAATGGCCGAACTATAGTAGCGCGTACACGCTCGGTTTAGTCTACACGCGATAAACACCATGTTCGCGCTGGATTCGCACATGGCTGCTATAGAATAAAGTAATGTGGGATTATCGATAATCTTACTAATTTTCAATCTCCGCTAGTTTTAAGTTTAGTAACCCAGTTGATTTTCCGGTTACATACATCAAACTATGATGAGTTTGGGAGTTTAGTCCTAGGAACCTAATTAAGGTACATCATTGTAAATGGGAATGGGATATACACAGTATATAAGCATACTCACTGGTAGTGGACACATTTTGTTATTAACTTTCACGTTAACACTAGGCGGGAAGTGGTCCTCTTGTTCACACGACGTTTCTAGAAGACAAAACCTGAGTTGTGCCTGTTGACAAAGGATTTATGTTATGACTCCAATTTGTCCATAATCCATATTACACATGAAATAAAAACTATACAGTCAACCTATTCTTGTCACTTGTGTCACAATAAAACACACAATATTTTTGTGATGAAAGGTATGATATTTTGTTTCTGTAGATATAGACTAATCTGGTGTCTTTAATGTAAATGTTGTGTTTACCCTTAATTGGCATGCATTATAGAATTATTAGAATAGAACTTAAGATTTATGTATTGTGTATGTGCAGGCCCGCCGCTAGCTGTTTGTTCGCCCGCGTGCAAAACTGATTATGCCGCCCTAAGACTACATGTTTTGTCAAAAAATATATAGGGGGCGGGAGGTCCAGGGGATCCGGAATATGTTTTGAAAGAAGTGGCCCCTATGTTTTGAAAGATTGTGATTAATAGGTAGGTACCAACATATGTATATCAAAGTGCTTAGAATAGATTATGGGTAACTTAAACTAACGAACTTAAATATCAATAACAATTTTTAAATTCAGTCAAAATGTTATTTATTTACGGTTTCCCGTTGAAAAAGTCAACGCATAAGACACTCTCCATATGTAAAGAATGCGCGAGCGAAGCGAGCGCGAAAGTCTAAGGGTACAAAACAAATAAAAACCACTGTAAATTAACAAAGCAAAGTCAAAAAGTAAGATACGTACAGAAATGAAGTGCAAATGTATATCAAGTCGCGAGCGAAGCGAGCCCGATTTTTTCATCATATACAGAAATGAAGTGCAAATGTGTATGAAGTCGCGAGCGAAGCGAGCGCGATTTTTTCCTTAGATTTTTCATGAAGTAAACATATCATGAAAAGCCAAAGTTTTCAAAGTTTTGATTTGATTTGATTTGATTTGCTATAACGGACGTACGCGAAAAAAGATTTTTCGGAATTGAATGCCTCAACTATTAAACAAAGATAAATTGTGATATCTGACATGGAGGACACGCGAATTTTTTTGGGGATTCAAAGGGTGAACCCGTCAAAATTGATAGGAGACGACCAAAGCTAGGGCGGCTTTTTCTGAAATTTTATTACTAACTAGCTGATCCCGCGAACTTCGTATCGTTCAAACCTTCCCTGGACCTCAACAGACATTTTAAAACCAAAATCAGCTCAATCGGCCCAGCCGTTCTCGAGTTTTAATCAGACTAACGAACAACAGTTCATTTTTATTTATATAGACTACTCATCTATTTTTAGTAAAAATATTTTTATTACGTAATTGTGGTTTAATTTTGCCGCCCCTTAAATAGTGCTGCCCGGGGAATTTGCCTCTCCAGCCCTCCCCTCTACGCTACGCTAATGGTTGATCTTAAATCGTTTTAATAATTTTTAATTTTGAAAAAGATCTTTCAACAGATGTTACTGAAACCGGCAGTGTAAGTAATATTCTTAGCACTATTGCTGTGTTCGAAAATATTGAAATCAAATCATTGGTAAAAAGATGTTGTATTTTTTTAATATTAATTGATAAGTCGCTTGATTTGCCGCCCCCTAGGACGTGCCGCCCGCGTGCGGTGCACGCCTTGCACGCCCGCTTACGGCGGGCCTGTGTATGTGTATGCATATACTGTAGGTGAATCTAATCTAATATATAAATATTTTGTTTTAAAATCTGTAGACTTTTGATGTTTGTTTCAATTATGAACTGCACTCACCTGTATGACATAATCGAGTTTATTGCTGGTGCCAACGAGATCCTTCCCCGAGGCGATCTCAGTGGCTTGCTGCGGCGTGAGATGGAACACATACGTGCCTTCTTGCATGCGACCTGCTTGCATCGGCATCATTGTCGATGGCTTCATCAGTTCCGCTAGCACGTCGTAAAACGGCAGTCTGGAGAACGAAACCATTTTGTAATATTCTATTTTATTTTATTAAAAGTAATAGTCTATTTCGCGGATTGATCGACCATGAGGTAACGATAAGGTAAAATCTTTAAACTATGCTCAGAAAAAACAGTTACCTAATTTCTTCATTAAAACCGACGCCTGTGTATTTCTCAGACTAGTAAATCGCATAAACGAAAATGTAATAGATCAGTGTATAAAACTAGTTGGATTGTTATTGGAACCTAGCTTAACCAGTAGTTTATGAAAAAATACTACATACATACTCAGTCGAAAACTGGACTTTCTTTTTTGAAATCGGTTAAAATTTTATTGGGCTTGCGTTATTTTGAAACCCTAGGCATGCCACTGGATGTCTCGGTCGGTCCGTGACCATTAAGTCATGACGAGTTCTTCCCTGTTTCCGAATGCACGATCACGATCTTTATGGGTAGTCAGAAGCCAGTCTTACCAAGGGGTGTTGGGAAGCCCAGTTAACTGGGTTAAGGATGTCAAATCGGCAGTTACTACTTGTAAAACACCGGTTCTCAGCTGCATGTGATTAGATTGGAAGCCAACTCCAACATAGTTGGGAAAAGGTGAGGTTAGAGACGATGATGACTCTACTAATAAAAGTTAATTGGGTGCAATATTACGAAATAAGAATGAGGCAAAGAACATACTAGAAAAGACTGATTAAAAAGGTTTGTTCCCACTAGTTCTACTGCTTAGTTCTACCGTAGAACTAATGGGAACTTTTTTTCCCACTAGTTCTACTATTTGAGGTGTAACAAAATAGTAGAACTAGTGGGAATTATGGTTTTTATTGGTATTCCCACTAGTTCCACTGAACATTTGCAGTAGAACTAATGGGACATTTTGTTCTACTAGACAGAAGAAGTACAGTCGACGGCCTGGGTGGTTATCTGTAGTTGCGATTTTTTTCAGAGCTCAAAATCGATAACAGTCAGAATAACTTAGATTTTTTTCATGAATTTCAACAAAAATTAAATGTTTTTCATTATAAAAGTACTTGGACAGCAGACATGAAGAGGAGCTATAGTTCGGCCATTCAGAGAATGCGTTCCTGACACGTCGCGATTGAACTGACGACGTAACTTTGCAATGGCGTTGCAGTTACGATAAAAATATTTTTGCTGGTTGTTTACCGTTTTAACAATTGAGGAGCATTAAAACAACATTATTATATCAATAATCAATGAATGTTATAATTTTGTGCCAAACTGAGTGTCAAATAACTTGGTAAACAATATTTTTCTAAATCTATACTGCGCTATTACAAGGTTATGTCAGCGGTTTATATTTTGTAGTGCTGTGCTAAAAATAACAGGCAAGTATCGTAATCTGTTCTTATACAGTTATAATATAAAATAATACGTTTTGATTTTCTTTTTAAGAACTGGAAAATAATGGACTATAAGACTTAATTATAACGTTTATGAAATATAAAAATAAAACTATGACCAAACCGCATTTTTATACTTAGATTAAAAATGGTAACCCCAAATGGCGTTATGGGCCGCCATTTTGTGACGCTAAAACAGTCGTCCGTTGTCGTTTCGTGCGCATAGACCACGTTTTTCAAGTGTTTTCGATCTGTTTTTATTTGATTACCCGGCTTTTGTTAGACCGAGATATCAGGATTGATTCTGTTATTGATAATAATATAATTATACATGTAGGCGAAGATGATGATGAAGACACCACCTCCTCAAGCAAATCGGAGTCTGATTAATATTCTGTTCGCACATTCAATTCAATGTACTTGTAACAAAGAATAAATAAAACAATTTTATTATATGAATATTACCTTTTTTTGGTTTCCACTTAAATAACTAAAATATAAAACAAATGATTCCGCCAATTTAAAACGAAAATAATCTTAAAATAATGCGGCGGTTCATTTTCAAGGAACGGTAACGAACTCAGTGTTATGTTGTGCCCATCACTAGTCGTGACTAACTGATAGGTGTCAGGAACGCATTCTCTGAACGGCCGAAGTATAGGTGGTGTTTAAAATCAGACATTGATATTCATCTACAACACTACTAAATCAAAGACATTGTTTATAATAATACACATTGAATAGAAATGTAAGTAAACAATAACGCAAAAATAAAATTATAAATTTTAAAAACCCCCGACCCAAAAAAGCACGCAATTATTATGACAAAAGGTTAAAAACGCTAAACCCTATAAAAAGCAAAAAATAACTTTTAACACTACGTAAGTACCAACTAAAGCATGTCAGACTAAACTAAATTTTGTCGTGTCGGGGGACCGCTCTAATTTATTAGCTTAACGTTAGAAGTAATTATATACTACTACATTATATATACTTCTTATAACTTTTTATATAATTTTGTTTAGATACGTGTTTTTTTTATACGAATGTTGTAATTAAGTAGGTATCATTTGATTAATGTAGTATTTTTAAAGGTAAAAAGCGGTCCCCCGACACGTCAAAATTTAGTTTAGTCTGACATGCTTTAGTTGGTACTTACGTAGTGTTAAAAGTTATTTTTTGCTTTTTATAGGGTTTAGCGTTTTTAACCTTTTGTCATAATAATTGCGTGCTTTTTTGGGTCGGGGGTTTTTTAAAATTTATAAATTTATTTTATTTCATGCTTTTTGAAGGAGCTCCTTAATTTTTCCTTCTTTCATTAAATTTCTTTTATTTTAAGATGTGGTCGCTATATGCGATCTCGGCCAAAGGAAGCTGTTTAACAATCCTCATGACAAACTGGCTCTGGGAGAATTGCACAGATTGAGAAACAATAAAGATTAACCTTTGGTCATTTTAGACTTTCAGCAAAAATACATATAAATCGGTTTATCCGTTTCATTCCGGCATTCCAGGGTTTCATCCGCCACATCCTATTTCCAGCATCAGGTTCTAGTCAATTAGAAAAATGAAGAGAGCTAGTCAAGACAAATTCAACGAGCCCAAACTCGATGGGTTTACTAAAAGGCAGTTCAGGGTTACGTCTCCTATCTTCGTGTCCTAACAGCAGACCAGCTCAGTGGTTCCAGAAGACATTAGTGTTTCAAATTTCTGATCCCACATATGCTTGCAAGTAAACTGAGCGTGTAACATTCCTATCACACCTAACAAACGAGCTGATGACCTTGAAGACCTGAACCGATTTCCACCAAACATAGCTAAGAACACTCCCGAATGACATACCTTTCAAACAAAAAAAACCGCATTACAATCGGATCATCCGTTTGGGAGCTACGATGCCACATACACACACACACACGCACACACACAGACACGTCAAACTTATAACACCCCGTCGTTTTTGCGTCGGGGGTTAAAAATTACTTTGAAGAGACTGACTATTTGAACTGCAGCCCTATGATTTAGGCAAAAAAATAACAAATAAAAATAATCGTTTAAAAAAACACAATAATTCGGACATTTACCGTCGTACCACAAAAAAATTTAAACGTCTGTTGAACACTTGTATAAATGACAAACGACGTTGAAATAAGGTCCCTTTTGTAGCCACACTTTTTTAGACAAGTGTTCAACAGATGTTTAACTTTTTGTATTAATACTGTTAGTTTCAAACACAACACTCACATCAAACTAACAAAATCAAAATCAAAAAATCTAAAATCATTTATTCAAACTTGGCTGCAAGACAGCACTTTTTGAACGCTAGGTTTATTGTAAATTACAATAGACAGCCCCCAAAACGCCCGCCCTTCACCACTTCCTATGTGTTTTTGCTGGGAAGAAGAAGTGGCGCAACAAACTCCCCAGCAACACAATGTCTGTCTGTAGGTTAGAAGAACCTTTTAACTAAACTAACTTTAGTGTGTTTTTTTTTTAATCAATGTGTCAAATATAATAAAATAAAATTTTATAACACCTCCACCTGTTTAAAATCAGAAGAACAAAAAGATTAACTAGCTCCTCTTCATTTCTGCTATCCTAGTACTTTTATAAAGAAAAACATTAGATTTTTGTTGAAAGTAATGAAAAAAATCTAAGTTATTCTGCCTGCTATCGATTTTGAGCTCCAAAAAAAATCACAACTATCGGCCGTCGACTGTATTTCTTCTGTCTAGTAGAACAAAATTATGTCCCATTAGTTCTACTGCCAATGTTCAGTGGAACTAGTGGGAATACCAATAAAAACCATAATTCCCACTAGTTCTACTATTTTGTTACACCTCAAATAGTAGAACTAGTGGGAAAAAAAGTTCCCATTAGTTCTACGGTAGAACTAAGCAGTAGAACTAGTGGGAACAAACCATTAAAAATAGGTTTTGCTATGACCAGTGTTGGCAGATAAAACATAATGCCAGTTTTGAGGATGAATCATTATAATATTAATCAAAATATTTGCCGTTTGCCGCGGATTCACCTGAGCCTCGGAGGCACTTCTGTGCGTAGCTGGATAAAATGTAGCAAATGCTACTCGGAAATAGTGTGGCTTTCAAACAGCGAAATAATTTTTCAAATCGGTTCAGTAGTTTCGGAGAATTTAGGGTACAAGCAAACAAAACAATATTTCCTCTTTGTTATATTAGTATAGATAGATAAGATATAGATTACAGTGTTACAGATTACTTACTTCCTAAACTTAACGTCGGGGTGCACGGGGAAGGGCGCGAGCGGCGCGGTGGGCGAGGGCGAAGGCATCGGCGCCAGAGTGCCGCCGCCCCCGCCGCCGTACCCGTGGTACATACTACTCGGGTATATCGGCTGACGACTCTGAAAGGTAACAACCTGTTTTACCATGCTACTAAAAGTAGGATATAGGATACTTCGGCTAAGTTTTGAAGCCATCGTGAAGTCATAGTTACTTGTTTTAAGCATCAAACTCGCAAAGCATCTCTGCACAGCTTGTACAATTTATGTGTTGTGGAAATTGTATGGTTGTTGCGATATCATGATCTTGCTTAGAAATATCCGAAAAGGATAATATGAATCATATTTTTGGTAAGGGATCCATAGAATCGTCAAATTGAAGTACATAAGTGTATATTTTCATGAGAAGGAACCTATACTCCGCTTAATCAATTTATTGGAAGTCGTGAAGAAGTTATTACCGTGACAGGCATGGCTTGTGAGCGCGAGTCCTGTGTGTTGTACCCGCTGACGGCGGGGTGCTGGTACAGGGCCCGCGAGCCCGGCAGTGCGGGCGCCAGCGGGTCCTTGCCCTGCGACCCGCTGCCGGGCCCCACGCCGCCCGACGGCAGGGCCTGATTGTTCCTACAAAACCATCAGCATTTACACAAATGCCACAAAATACTCATCACAGACACATGTGGACACTATATCAGAGATCAAACATCATGCAACAAATAACTATACATTGGTCAGTAACATTAAACTTTATTGCTAACAATTTTCCGTTCATAACAAGAACCATCACCCAAAGCCCCAAGACTCATGCTTCAGCTGTCTTCGCCTCTCCACAAGTACAGGACAGCAGTAGCAGACTGTAACGACCACGGTGACTGCTGGACAGAGGGGTATCATGCTAGCAGCTATGTTTGAGGCAAACGCGACAAGAACTGAAACTTGCCTAGTTTGATTGTAGGGCCTTTGTGAGCGGTGACCGTTCTCAGTGGTTTTGAGCCGCGATCTAAGTTCGGAAGAAGTTCCATTTTCGGCGGGCGCACTGGTGGCCGCGCTTCCTACCCTCGCTGAAGATCGTGTTTTAACCATTGTTGACGAACGACCATCTCATGTCAACTGAAATTCATGAGTCCAAAAATGGACAAACTATCATCAATAAACTGTATTAAACTGAAGAGATTTCTGGAAAATTTCTTCTATGTTGCAAATGGCGCCACGCGGACTTTTCCTTATTTCTCTTACTTAATAGACTGGAAACTGACAGGGAAAGGGGCAACAACTACTGAACATCTGCAATTGAATAATTATCCATTTAGTCATCAATGGTTAAAACATGTCTTACAGCTTTAATTTTACAACTAGATAAACCATAACAGCACTTAAACTAAGAAATTGTTTTAATACAATTGTTGGTGATCCTTTAGATAATAATTTGACAAATTATTCCACTGCAGCTGTGAACGAGCATCGCTAAGGAGAGAAAAGTCATTAACAATTTGTTATCATGAGAAACCCACACGTGTTCAGGGGCACAAACTGTAGGTAAGAGAAATAAGGGGTGTCCTGTTTATGAAATTTTCCAGAATATTGGCAGCAACATTATTAGATAATATAGTAAACAGAGGAAACAGGAACACACCAAATATAACATAATTCATTTTAGGATGAAACTATATCTTTGTGTATCATTAACATACTAGTTTTAATTCACAACAGTATGATTGGTAAACAGTCATAGCATTATTTCATGGTCATCTTAACTTTTAACTGTTTGTGGATGCAATGCTAGTGTTTATCAACAAACCAAAGCAGACACAAAGTATCTAATTACAACTATTTGGCAATGGAAATATATTCAAAGTGATATGGTTGAAACTCTCTTAGATATTGATAAAGTACCAGAGTCCCGGGAACCCCTGCAACCACCTATAAAAAATCGATAATGGCCTACGCATTTCGTACGCTCATTAAGTGAAGTTAACTTTCGCTATGTTATTCCTTAACACCAAATACCCATATCAGCCTCTTGTAAGAAGTAATTCAGTCTTTAAGCGCCCTTGACTAAGCCCAACGAGTACATTTTAATTACAAAAACCACGTTAATAAACTAGGTTGGAAAATACAGTTAAATTTCAAAAATACCCGGCAAATACCGGAAAATACTGAAATGGTATCTAGTTTCTATAAACCACTGGCTTACTAACTTTTATATTAAAAGCTACATCGTTAACTAACAACAATAATACGAGCTAAAAGAAAACGTACACAAATGTTAAACAATATGGTTGTCACCATCCGAAATCAAACTTTACTCACCATGATATCGCGTTACCGTAATCGTAATATCTACTCATATTAAATCTAATTAATAAAAATTACACTGACATCTAATTACAATTTTCAATATTTACGTGTTTTTCACTAAACGCCATAACTTGACGCTTGCGACTACACGGCCGCCACGTTGACCATAGACTAAATATTCTTTCCTGTCATGTGTACAAATCTTTAGGAAATTTCTACAATTTGTTCACTGGATTTTGGGTTAAATAATGTTTTATTACATTAGATTTTTTAATTATACTCATTAAAAAAATACCTAGAAAGAGAAATAATAAAAAAATACCAAAAAAATCTTCAGTGTAAACAGATGCATTACATTTTTAATAATTAATAAAATAAGGGTCTGTATACACAAATAGAACCATCAGCACGTGAAACGCAGTTCCGTTTCCTAGTTTTGTGTGCTGTGCAATATTTCGTTTGGATATTTCCAGTTGATTGCGGGGAACATTTTATGATGTTATAACATTCTTAAACATAATTATTTTATGATAAACAAAGACTACTCTTAAAGCACAGTAACAAAATTAAAATAAGTATAAACTTTAGTTAATTTTTGCTTATTTATGGCGAATTTACTGCGTTTGTATTATAATTTTCCATAAGAGTCAACTTTGGTTTCAACATTTCAAGCTTTTCATTATTCTTTTGATTTTGTAAGGGAGTGAACACGCTGAAAAAGAAACTCTAAACGAGTGACAACAACTTCTGTATGTAGAAACGGCAGATTTTTTAAATTATTGAATATGCCGTAGGTAGGACGTAAGCTAAACTGAACCCCAAAATGAAATAATGTTGTTGGAGCGTTCTAAATAATAGTAAAAGTAACTAAGTATAGGGGACCCATGAATCCATAGTAGGGGCACAGAATATCATCATCATAATAATATTGGCAAGAGCCTCGACCAACACCTCAGGAGGCTCTCGTTGGGCGGCTGGATCAAGGGATTGATTCAGAAGGCAGTACTCCTTGATACGGCGCGTATTGTGAGGAGGTTTCTGTCTCTGGGACCCTAACCACCGGTACCTTGGACCCTGTGCCCGATATCGGTGGCCATCTATTTTTTATATTTTTAAATGTTTTTTTTTTTTATTTTTTTTTTTCTAATATTTAAAAATATAAATGATAAGTTGAAAGATAAATAAATGCACTAAAGTTGGCTTAAATAATTGAATATTATTAAATTAAATTATTTGTGACTACTTTTGTACTTTCAACGGAAACGAATTATATCGTTAGTTTCGAAGCCTCAAATCCTCTTCAAATAATAAATTCATGATATCCTAAAAAAAATCATCTGTAACCAAAGTAGTAATCGAATCACTATATAGCAGATAAGTTTTAAGAGCATTAAATGAAGAATTAACTGCCTGCCACCCTGTGATAAATGCATGCTTTCCACACGTAGCGTAGTTTCCACATCTTTTGGGAAACGTATCCGAACGTGATATGTTCGGAAACAGGGTTCAGCCTTTTTTTTCAAATATTGTGTTTTTTTAAAACCTTTTATAATTAAACTCATGAATTATTCAAAAGGATTTTTTGTTTAAAGGTAACTAAATACTTTAACAAAAACTTTTTGTTTCTTATAATATTAACACTATAATCTACTTGTACGTCTCTGGTTGCCATGTTGAGTTTCAGAACGTTGTCGGAAACGGAAATTATCGTTTTGGTAAGCATTTTCCGTTTCCCAATTGTTAGGGTTGTGCTGAGCCATTGGGTGCTTTTATCGATATGATCGATGTTTTTTGATATTTAATGAAAAGGTGATTACCCCTAAGAATTCATTTGCTACAAAAAACTAAAATAACAAATACAATATTTAATACGTATAATAATTATGGATATACTGTAAAAAAATCAATATCAATATAAATAGGTTTTGTGTCAATACCAGTCCAAGAGTGTAAGTGTACCGACGCTTCACTTTTTCAGATCATAGTTACCAAAATTGCATGGCCATTCAAAATATTTAACTACTTGCTTTTGCTTCCGTTTTTACTGTTGATCTCTGTGATGCTCTGGCCCACATGTTCTTATGAAAGGTAGCTAGGCATACATAAATTCTGATTAGTCATTTAATATTTTCATGAATTCCGTTAAGAGCGCTACAATCCTTAATTCCATAAGTTTAAGTTCCAAAGCAGGTATTCCTACATTTTGTCACTTTTGATTAGTAGGTAAGTATCGTGTATTATGAAAAAATATTGTATAGAAGTTAGCTACAGGAATATGTATTTTGTGTGCACCACATTGACCATATAGGGGAAGCTTGGATTCCACGTGCGACCAATCGAGATCGGTGGACATCGAGACGCTGATGCACGGGGCGCGTCGCCCCCTCCGGCCGGTCGGTCCACAGGCGCTCCGCCAGCGCCGCCGCCCGCGGCCACGCGCGCTGTACCAAGCCCCCCTCACTCAGCACTGACGACCACACCGTAGCCTCCCCACCTTCCACGATAGCAGTGGTGTGTTTGACCCAAGGACGATGTTCGTACACTCGTTGCCACGAATTATAAGGTGCACCGCTATTCTCTTCATACCACGATCCATGTCCAGTGTTTAAGTCCCAAGCATTCTCATGAGACAAAATCGTCCGAATGCCACTGACATAAGTTTGAGTCCATGCAGAATTTCGAACTTGAAGTCCTATGTGCTGAATGTATTCCCTTAATTCACCTTTAAACCGTTCACTGAGACGAGACATCCAAAAAATTGTTAGGTTTGGTAATTGTCCGGTCCTTTGTTCGAGACGCTTCAAAATTGTCCGCGTAAAGTGTAGCCAGAGATCCATGGTGTCATTGTTGGCCTGACGAAATTGTTCTTCCCAACATCGCTCGGATATTTCGCTACCACCAAGATGAATCATGTCTTCGCATCCAGTCAATTGAACGGTCTCGATAAAAAGCCGTTCGAATACGTCGTACACACGATTGTTTTGTGGATTTAACTGTCCACAGGGTGGCTCGTTGCAATATTGACTCCAATGCTCTGCGTCAAGACAGAATACCAGGTCTCCGAGGCCTGCAGCAGGTCCCCAACTCCAAGCATGGCCGACGTGAGCGGGCGCGTCTATTTCTAACAACACTCGGATTCCTCGTAACCGTGCTCTGCGCACGACTGTTCGAACGTCGTCAGGAGTATACACGTCACCAGGAGTGTGTGCACCATAGTTTGCCAATTCTGGAATGCTGTTCGTATGGAGTGGAAATGCTTGTGAATCGCTGATATGCCAATGAAACGTATTCAATTTGGAAGCGGCCATCGCATCTATATTCATCATTAGTTCCGTAATAGGGAAGAAATTGCGCGCTGTATCCACAAGTAAACCTCGATAACTAAACCTGGGTGCATCATCTATCCTAGCTGCCTCTAATATTAAAAGGGATCCCAAATAAGGATCCAGCCACACTAGTTGTAAGAGTGTTTCCATCGCGTGCCTAGCGCCACAGAATGTAGGTGAGGCAATATCGGCCATAAGTGCGACACCGGTGCCTTCCAGGGGTCGAAGCGACAGACTATAACTTTCGTCAGTATTGATTTGCATTCGTGGATCATCACTACTATTGACGACAATGCGCACTGATACACTTCGCCACTCTTCGAAACCTCGTGCGCCATGCTCTAGTCGCCGTAAATCATCACGTAGCAAACCAAACGCATCTTGAATATGTTCATGTACTATTCTAGACGGAGCCTGGACCATCTCCAGCTGGAACATGTCTGATCGCACCGGCACTGCAGTGGTGGACAAGCTAACTGAGCCGGTCGGCTGAGGCCAAATCTGCATCGATGAGCAGAGCATGTTGCACGTTTCCAGGGACTGTAGCTTCGACACGTGCGCTGTTTTGACTGGCAAACATTTTTCGTTTATGCACTCCCAGTTCCATAGCGGTAATGTGTTTCTGTATGAACAAATAAATTATTTCGTATCTCTCAAAATCTCTAAATAAACACACGCTGTGAGGATTGAACAATAACATTATCGAAGTGGCTTACCTAAAAGATAGGGTTGTTTGGCAAAAGTTGATTTTAAGAGCTAAGATACATAAGAGCAAGAGTATATTATTTGATAGAATTTGACTTCTTAATTTAAGAGTTTCTATGAAATAATCCATGAAACAAGTACATGTACATACTCTCCAAAATTATTCAACTATTGCCTCATTCCCTCCTTTTGACTGTCTGGTTGACATTCTTAACGTTGGCAGTTGGCAATGTAAATATTGTTCGCAGAAAAAACGAACTTCCATAGTAACTTCTAAGCGGGGTCAAATAAGAACTTTCTTATCCAACCTACTTTTACGAACTGATCCAGAAAAGGCGGTACTGCTTGAAACGGCGCGCGTTTTGCAAGGTTTCCGTCTCTGGGACTTTAACCACTGGTATCTATAAATATATGTCAATAAACGAGAAATAAAATAACGGAAGAAAAGTAAATAATAAATCTTTATTTCTAAATAACGATACTAATCAAAAGAATCCGTAGCTGTTTGGTGAATATTTTGTCTTAAGTCGTATGTTGATGAGCTCAGTGGTAAAAATACATCCAAACAATATTGATGCTATGCCCACGAAAATCATGGCCATGTCTTTGAAGAGGTGGAGATTATGTTTCCCGTAATAGTGTGGGTACCTAAGGCAGAGGTCCATCACGGCCGGGAATACCAGGGCCAACATCGACGCACACAGATTACCAACGAAAGCGAGGAATGGTGCTTGGAACGGCACAATGTAGCAAATTAGAACTGAAATAAAAAGTAAGTAGGTAAGTATGCTTAGGAGTGATTGAACCTTCGTGGAGCCTAAGAGCTCGTCAACTGTCGGACGGGTCCATCATACGGTTAGGCAACACTTGGCGCGGTTCCTCCTAGTATCGGAAAGCACGTTAAATTGGAAGTCAGATAGGCATTCGCTCCATGTAAAACACTGACCCCCATCATGGTTGGGATAGGCATATGATGATAAATATACAAATACTGAGCGTATTTTATCATGGTAGGGAAGGAGTTACAAGGACCGCGTGGAGCAGCAGCTATAGTTATACAATCTGCCTATTTATGCAAATAAATGGATATCTTATAATAAGGTACCCGTTGCAAAAAAAGTAAGTATAAAATGTATATTCACTAACATGATAAGACGACGAATATAGGCTTGCTGATATTTTCTATAGCAAACAGTGTGTCTTCGGATGGCTGTGGCCACCCTGGTTTTTCGTAGTACTTGACAACTTCAAGGATCGCGTGGATAGCAGGGGCAGACTGCAGAGGGTATGTCAATATCATTGCCAGCATGTAAATGCAGACCGTGGCCAAAGATGTTCTGTAAGTTAAGCCGTACAAGTTTTATATGCCCACGTTAAGAATCCTGAACTGAGTCCTGAAATATTCCTACTGTAAAAGTGCGTTCAAACTAGCTGCTTTTCTGCTTTTTTGGACTTAAACGAGTGGCAAAATCCACTTAGTTACTGAGATGTTCCGAGGCGATATAGGTAAAAATTTGATAGATTTTTCATACTAACCGTTCTTGAAACGGCAAACATCTTAGTATATTTTCTTCCATAGTTCCAAAACCCCAGTAGCCCACCGTTCCAAATATCAATGTGATAATAGTTGGGATCATAATACCGACGTTGATGACGCCGAATCTAGCTCGCATGACTCTTGGGTTCTCTAGATGCTTATCAACCGCCATGACCTGAAATTAAAAGTCGTCAAATGTTTCCAGTTTAACCTCTTCTTCGCAGTTTCACCCGTATTCTGAGGGGACAGCTTCACGCACCCGGATAGAAAACCACAAAAAACGGATAAAAAGCCTTTCTCGACAAAGTGGCGGTCTAACACTGAAATGTTTTTTAGATCGGTCCAGTAATGCTTAAGATTACTTAAACACACTCTTCAGTTGTACCTGTGGCTTAGATTTATTTGGCATAGAAAATGAAATGGTGAGTGATCATAATTATCTTACCACGCCAATAGCACACAAATTAAACTGCATAACACCAAAACTAAATAGTACATAATTTAACATCGCAGAGAATCGTATCGTTTCTCCTTGTGCCTCTTCAATAAGGTGCTCGAAAACCAACGCAATCCCCAAGAGATTAAGTATGGTACCTGAAAATAACAAACATTTGTATTCCTCCCGTAAAATAATATACCTAAGTATCCAGGTATACTTACCTACTCGTTTCTACAGACTTGAGCCACGTGGATTAGGCCCGTTTTTTGCCTAACCGTGAGTGAGTAACCAAAACATTTGTCGTTTTGAAAACGTTTTTACTACGTTTTTGTTTCTTTTATGAATCTTAGACAACTTGTCGTGTGTTTATATTTCTTCTAAAATATTATCCTTACCTATCACGGCCACGTAACTGACGATAGTGAAATTTCTCATAAAGAATTCCATTACAAAATATGGAAAGATTAGAGAAATGAGCGCCGTCTGACTGGCTTGCCAATCCATGAGCTGAAAGTTTTTACAAGTAAGTATGGCGCTATAGGTACTATGAAATTAAAATATAAGAAAGAAATAGGGTAAAATATTAAAAAAAACGGTAAATGGCATGAAAAACTAACATCTCGCAGACAGTCGGTTGTAAAAATAACGATCACACTGCATATCCCGAGCTGGCTAACAAACAAACACGTTGCTATGATGATCCTGAAAGAAATTACATGTGATGTAAATATTCGATTCTTCAATTAACATATTGTTAAAAAATAATGATATAAAATATCCTGTATTCTCTCTTAGGTTCATGTGTGTAAATGACTTTAAATGTGTGTAAGTACTTTTTTGGCATACCTACAGACCGAGCTAATTTTACTTTTTGTTTTTATATTAGTAGGTAAGGAAATACTCACGGGCCGTAGTTTGCTATGCCATGAAATATAGGCGGCCCATGCAGCAGGGCTAGACGGAACGCATACCGATACGATATATACGGCATCTTCAGCTGCCGGGCCACCTCATATAGAGTGTCTAGCTAAAAAACCATTCTTAACACATTAAATATGGGTAGGTAGGTAGGTAACAATGAATGAGACAGAGAATTTGTTACGCTTTCGCGGTAAAACAGCTGAATCGATTGAGAAATGTTTGTCGAGAGTGTAGGTAAAGGTCGTCAACTGTCATATTTATTATACGCTGTAGGGGGCTGTAGGGTGGATGCACCTTAATTTTGCACAAGTTCACAACGGTCTGGCGGCTACGGGCTCTTATCTTCAGCCCCTAATCTACATAGAAACTCTTAATACATACGTAAAGAACAATGTCAGACGTCCATAGTAACTTAGGCTCAATAAAAATATTTCATGGACAGTGAAAATTCTTACAGTTTTTTGTGTAGTTTAATGTCAGAAGCTTTTCTATGTTTTCCACTTTTGCATTGAACTTCTCAAAACCAAATTATTCCAAATTATTAAAACGAAAAACCTGAACTCGATAAACAAAATAATTACTTATTAAAATGATTTTTTTTTGGAAAAGTTCTAGATAACAATTAAATATTTTATAAGAAGTTAGTATTTTATATTTAAATTGTTGTAGTAAAGAACTTTGTTTCCGTGAAAATTTAGTTTTAAAAGTTGATTGGGTGGGCCGAAACCTGACATTGTTCTACATTAACTCTATCCTACGTATGTCACTAAGACCAAAGCAATTGATCTCTATCAATAAATAGCGGCCGTGTAGATTCTCAAACCAATCCAATGACCAGGGGCCCGATTCTCCTAAGTTAATAATGTCAAAATTGAATAGAAATCGAATCGCAATATGATCGCAATAGCAGTTTTAACCATATCGGGCATTCTGCTACTAATATAAGACCAATCGTATTCCAACGATATTCGATTGGTTTGCGATTGGTCTGCTATTTTGGTTATTTTGGTCTATACGGTAGTTGGCTCTACAATCATATTACAATCGTAAATCATTTGTAGACAAGATGATTCATTACTTCTTCTTCTTTCGTGTCGATGACATGTCTTATAGTGAGACTACACTTTGTCAGCCCAATATCCGCCACAGCGAGAGCACAGCCGGATGCGCTCATGAGGTCCTGCCGCGAGCAAGTTTCAGGGCACAGTGGACATGCGATGAGGTGGGACATGGTCTGCATAGCAGCCCCGCACTCGCACCCAAGGTCCGCCCCGCCCGTGAAACCCCAAATAGACCGATTGTCTTGCTTCGGCCGACCTGCGTTCGGAGTCTGTTTAGGGACTGCCAAACTCTTCTCGGGAGATCGTGTCCTTTTCTGTCATTCAGTAAAAAAGTTTATTTCAAAGAAAAAATAGCGGAATGTCATACGCTTCAATCGTAATCGAGTCGTGATTGGATCGCAGTCGAATGTGAATCGTAAGTCGCTTAAGTAAAATTAGGAGAATCGTGCCCCAGTTTCAAATCATACAAGATTGTAATGCTTACTTGAAACATAACATACTAGCAAAGAATGTGCGTGAATCATCAGTATTCCAGTCAGTAAACACAAGATGGGTCCTAATAATATCCCAGTGGTACTTATAATAAACGGCATCGCCAGCATGCCTACACCAGTCGTTGCTCGAAATAAATTGGAGTAAGCCATCCAAACCCTGCAAAAATTCATAACTATAATCATTATAAGGAGGTAGGTACTGTAGGACTATAGGACATTGACATAAGGTCCCTAACAAAAGGCAAACGTGTGCCCCATCGCAAAGTTTCAACTTCAAGAATCATACGAGTAAATCTTCTGGTTCATCTAATCATCTCGTCTAGGTAGAAGGTATACTATGAATTCGTTGTTGCAGACTATACAAAGCGCAATCCGTTTGGCCAAAATCCAAGCGACTACTTGAGAGCTACTTGGATGTCCAGTTTTTCGGAGTTTCTTGGGTGGCCTTATACATTAACTGTCGGATCCATAGAAACCTAAAATCTATGGAGCGGTATTTCATCTATCCTCAGCTAGCTGCCTTACCTTAGAACACCCCGTGAAATACCATTGACCAAGTAAGAAGTTTAATCCCTTCTTTAAATCTACGTACTTTATTTTATGGACAGGTTTCCTATGGTCTCGAGGATCATAGTCGTCTATATCAGGTCTCATTGAAGGTAATCGAGTTCTTCTGAAGTCTATCGTTGACAAAGGTTCATCACCGGATAATCGACGAGACTCTTGCCCGGATAGTCTACGGGCTTCTTGCCCAGATAGTCTACGGGCTTCTTGCCCAGATAATCTACGAGCTTCTTGCCCAGATAATCTACGAGCCTCTTGACCGGGCAATCTACGACTTGATGTATCCTGTGCGAGTCTGAAAAGTATAGGCATCCATGTGTAGGTATCTAAACACCATACCTAATGCAGAAATCGCACCATGGAAACTTAAACCGCGGAGCGGAAATGAATGGCGACTAGACAATGAAAATTCCACGGTCGTACTCACGATGACTTTCTCATGATTTATCCAGAATACAATAAAAGGGTATTCAAAACAACCAAGTCTGGCGAGGATTTAAAAAATAATTGTAAATACTTTATTAGAAAAACGAATTACAATAATAGTAAATAGTGAGCACGTGAGCAGTGATCATTGAAGTTCCTGACATTTATTTACTTGACTCTTCAGTCTTTATGACACTATCATGAAAAATTTGCTGTGTCAACGAACTTGTAACATTTGGCGACAAAAAAGGGATCGACTTGGAACCGATATGTTTTTGGTCCATTCAATTTTTCTTAGAACTGAGAATATTTAGTATAGGGGCCCATCAACACAGCCATACAAATCAAATACTATTTTATAAAACCACCCCGTCCTAATGAATCCATTTAGAAACTAATCGGTAAGGTATCGATCGATTATTCTCGAGATATTTATAATATTTTTAATTTGCGCGCGCTGTCGCCAAAGAATGCATCTGCAAGCGTAGTCAAAGGGAGCTTGGGATAAAATATAACATTATTGTTTTAATCTCGTGGATTTTTTTTGATGTGCATAAAATATCGAATTACATTGATGTAAAATAACTTTCATATACTATATAGATAATGTTCCGTTTATAAAAATAACTTTTGAATTACATTACTGTAAAAATGAGGTGAGCTAAAGAACAAAGTAATTAAACTTTTAAACAAAACTTACTTCACAAATAAGCTATTGTTGACAGCTAGTGCAGCCAGACCGCTCTATCTTGTCTATTATTGAAAATGACAGCAGCCAATGGACATTGATATTGGGAGGAATTGCTGTATTACAATTTAATCCTTTCATGATCTTTTATTTCACATCTTTAATTGTAAGTCTTGATTATGATGTCAACGACTGAAGGCGAGCTGGATGTTGAAGTCTCCCTCGAACGGGAAGACGGGGAGGTTAGAATGAACTTTTACTTTGATAATTTTTCGATGTAATTACATAGCATTTTTCCTACGATGTCTTGCGATTGCTACGATATCTTTTACCTTAAGTTTGTTCAAGGACCTGTAGTCATGAAAATGGATCTGTAAAGCAGATTTCGAGAAAATATCGAATGACGTTTTAGGGCGTACACGTTAGTGAGTGATTCTATTGCGTTGCAGTTGGAAGATTCGGATGTAGAAGAGGGCACGTACATTCCCCTGGCGCGGCCGGAGGCGTTCAACCCGCCGTCGCTGGTGCACATGCAGATACAGGACGAGCAGAGCGACGAGGCGTCAGCGCAGGATTCATCGGGCTCGGAGTCGGACGACGAGCCGCGGCGGCGCGCCAAGCGCACCAAGCTGCGCCCGCGCCGACCGGTGCCGCAGCCCGACAAGAAGGACAAGTACAACATTTGGTGCAAGGCTTTACAGGTAATCTACTTCAGGGTGACTTTCCTCTTAATATAATGAAGATAGAAAATAGAGAAGGCCATTAATTGATAAGACAACTGAAAAAACAAATTTGCAAATACCTACACAAATATATGCAAATAACATAATGCAAGATGGATTTTTATGTGTAATGGAAATGAAGCCTCTTTTAATAAGATACATCATTTTCAGTTATTTAGTTTTTCATGTTACCTACCTACCTTGAAACCTATTGAACATTTTCTAGAAATTAAATGGAAATTATTGTTATATTTCAGGAGGACTTACTAACAGAGGACATGGTCAGTTGTGATGTATCAAAGAAGAGCAGATATGGCGTTGAGTCTTATGATTATACTATTAAGTATAGATTAGATGATAACTATATATCTAAGAAAGTTTTCACCTCAAATGATGATTATGATGACAGTGAACGGGTATCCAACAAAAGGAAGAATGCAGACCGCTCTAATGTAAAGTTAAGGTTGGGTAAGAGAGTCAATAGTCACCAGAGAGATGACAAGCTGAAGCCTCGGATCCTCGGAGACCTGGTAGTGAAAGCTGATGATACTACAGAAGCTATTGCCGAAAATATTGCAGAGAAACTCTCTGAAGATAAGAAGGATTTAGTGGGTATGTAGTTATTGTCAGTTGATTCTTGTTTTAATCTTAAATATCAGTAAAAAAACTTCTTATTTGACACTAAACTGACACTCCAATTTTATTTATTTGTTTATTATAGACAAACTAGTTATTCCAATGAAGACTAGACATTATGTATATTCGAAAAGTTTGAATGCACTCAATATTGTTTAATAATATCTGTACTAATATTATAAAGCTAAAGTTTGTTTGTTTGAATGCGCTAATCTCAGGAACTACTGGTCCGATTTAAAAATTTCTTTCAGTGTTAAATAGCCCATTTATCGAGGAAGGCTATAGGCTTACTTTTTATCCCGGTACGGGAAGTAGTTCCCACGGGATGCGGGTGAAACCGCTGGCAGAAGCTAGTATTCCATATAGAACACTTATTAATGACAATGTATTAAACTTTCAGTTCGCATTGTACAAGTGGTTGGTGCTAACAAAGCTATAGAGATATACAAAGAAACACAGAGGGTAGAGGCTGAAGGGGGCATGCTTGTCATGGTAAGTCAAACAACCGTGGAATAATCCCTACTAATATTATAAATATAGCCTGTCTGTCTGTTACGCTTTCACGTCTAAACCACTGAACTGATTTTAATAAAAATTGGTACAGAGATAGAGTTGACCTTGAAAAAGAACATAGGATAGTTTTTTCCCAGACTTTTGAAGAATTCTCTTGCAAAGGCGATAAAACCGAACTTTATACGGGCGAAGCCGCGGGCGGAAGCTAGTACTCTATGATATGTATGGAACATATGTGTTATTTCTTCAAGAGTAACAGGTAATAAGAGGTTTGATAAAATTGTTTATGACCTAACAACTCAATTGCAGCTGAAAACTGTGTCAAGTTATCAACAGTATAATGTTTTAAGCCATATTATTGCATACAATACAATATTTGATTGAATTATTTTGCAATGGAGGTGAATGAGTTGTACATTTTACTAAGTGTGTAACACTTTTAGAAGTTACCCACATTTTCGGGATATTGACCAGTCTGGCACTAACAAAACCTACTTATTCTCAGAACGGTACTCGACGCCGGACCCCAGGTGGGATCTACTTCTTCCTGCTGAAGCGAGACGACGACGTGTCACCGGAGATGGTCAACCAGATCTTCACGGAGGATCGCAAGGAGACACAGCGCAAGATCAAACGCGCGAGAGCCAAGAGTCGCCAGAAGGTCATGGAACAGCTTAAGCAGAGCCTCACAGGTATGTTGGTATTTGTGATCTTTTAAGGCATAATAATAATAGTATAATAGGGAATTTAATAAATTCTCAGTTAAATATAGTGCTGTAAGCAGTTATCCAGTGGTTCTAATACAAATCATTTAAAAATCTGTTTCTTTTTTTGCAGATTCGGAGCTGCCATCGCTGATATCTCGCGGCGAGGCGACGGTGCAGTCGGAGCACGGGTCCAACCCGCCGCCGTCGCCCGCGACAGACGCGCGCGACTGCTCGAGCGACACGGACGCGCACGACGCGCCCGACGCGCACCCGCGCGCCGAGCCCGACAGCGACGACGACGACGACTACCTCGAAGTCACCTGCAACGAAGACATGGACCTGTTCTAGACGTGCAAGTGACTAGTGAATGTGACAAATGTTCCGCGCGACCGTCGCCGGCTAACCCAGTCTCTGCACTCGAATAAGCGCTTACTAGTGAGGGCCCGCCAGGCTCTGTATGGTGCTCCTTGCCTAACAACACCTCCGTTCTACTTCTAAGGGCGAGAATAGCATGTAAGTCGTTTTAGGCGATAAAACAGTTGTACTGTAAGAACGATGAATTTTAACGTTTCGGTGGATCCTACACATAGCAATTGTATTGTAAACACAGGGAGTAAGTAATTGATAAAAACAAATATTTATATCGCTATGCTGTAACAGAATGATGTTCAGAGCTATTTGGTCTAGTTTTACATAAGTTGTCTACAATTAATGAAAGTAGGAGTCCTTGCTACATTGAATTGTCCTAAGCAGCTGTAGTCTGCCTGGTAAAGACGTGCCGAAATGACTACAGCGCGTTCCTTTGTCCTTACAGTAAGTGTAGGTTGATGCATATTGCAGTGTCCCCATTTTACTGACATCCACATTAGTAATTCACCAATTAGTCTCAGAATGTAATATAAAATGTCTTTACATCAGTTGGGATTGCTGGATGCATACAGTTTGGCAGCTTTTTACTACAAACTTTTTGTATTAGCTGTAAGTATGTAAAACTGCCAATTTTTAAAGATAATAGTGTACTATACTTTACTCTGATAGCTCAAGGGTTTGTTATGAGTATTGGTGCGGAAAAACTTGAGGATGAGTATGGTACATAGGTACTGAGTGCTTGCTATTTGTTATGAAGTAATTTAAGGACCAGTCCATAGAGCAGTATTACTGAAACATGAATATAGAAATTCTAAGTAACTATATATTCAAAAGAGCCACCAACTACAGGACATGTTTGCTTTTATGTTAATCTTGGTCTACTCCTGTACATTTTTGTATCATTATAAATGGGTTATGGGTATCAACCCATTTCAATCGATTCTATAATGTGCCCTGTTCACTATAACATGAATGATTTTGATAGTCTAATCACCTTCTTAGTTTCTATGGATGCACTTCAAATAACGTGTTTACAGTAAAAATATTGTAATTAGATTTAAAAGTGTGGATTATATATACCTACCTTGCAGGGCACTATGTAGTGTTGTATTAATATTTCAATTCTTGGTTGAATGTCAAATTCACAATATTTAGCCCCATTTAGACAGGTGAAGTAACACATTGTTTTCTACTATTTAATAGTAAGAACTTAACATTGACTTCTGAAAAGAGTAATATAAATTTTTAAGATTTACTTCTTGTTTTTGCAAATTGTGTGTATAAATCCTTGGCCTAGAAAACTTAAGTGATTATGGAAAATTAAAAAAATACATATAATCACAAAAACTAAAATGTATGTAATTTCTCAACATAGTATCTAGACATTGTTTTAGTTTGATTCTTTAACTTCATAGGGCATTTTAATCTTTCAACTTTATTCCATTAGTGTTGCAAATGGGGTTGAGTTTCGGAGGCTAAACCCATCGTTATGTGATAATTATATGCATGCATTTGTGTGAATAGCGCCTAAATAGATATAAAACTATCTATCTTGATTATTCCTTTTGAATCTTATCCTAAAATATTTATTATAGTTGATTTATCTTTGATCTCAAAAACTGAGGAGGAATTGGTTATTATGTATAAAACTATAGCAGATTTGAAATCTAGAGAAACATGTAAACATTTGGTAATATATAAGGATGTATAAATAAATATAAATCCTGGGCATTATGGTGTTCATGTCCGCCTATAAAATTATTTTTGTTACTAATCTGATTGTCTATAGGTCATCAATGGAGCTGTATAAATAGCTATAGAGGTAGACAATAAATAGCTTACTTTTTTTAGGGCAATAAACCCCAGGAGTGTGGCAATACTTGTTTTATACCCAGCTATTGTATTGCTGTACTTTTTGGACGTGCCTCCTTTGCCACAAAATATAAGTACTACTTAGGACAAGTAAGACCATACTTGTATGAATAAGTTACAGTATGATCACAAGTAAGATAATTGACCAATTTTGGACATAATCTGGGCAGTTATGAGGAAATAAGAAATAAATGTATGAAGGAATTCTTGTTGGTCTGTTTGATACAAGTTATGTATTATATAGATTGTTGTGTTAAATATCAATTAATAATGTATGTATCGCCAAAAGATTGATTGAATAAGTCTGTGCGATTGTGGTACTCGAAGGTATTGACTGTCTTTTATACAATGAAGATGCTTTGAAGTGTTGTGATGTTAAAATTGTACAGTTATCTGAATGTTACTGATGGACAAACTCTCAGAGATAATTTGTATAATAAAATTGATTAAAAATATTACTTTGTTTGTATCATTTGAATGACACTGTAGGAGTTCTAGGTTCTTAGTTACTGTTACTAGGCTTACTAATTCTTAGTTTTAATTAATAAATCTTAGTTACTAATTGAATTTGTACAAAGTGTGTGAAGATCCCAAATTGAGATATCATAATTAGTCAGGCAAAAATTGCAAAAATTTTAAGAACCTGATTGAAACCACATTGTGGTCACTGTTAATGTTAAAAACATATTCACATTGAATGCAGGAGTTCAGTTAACACACAGAAAGACCCTTTATTGGTTAAAATACTCTTTATTGCTCTTTGTCAATTCAATACATACATAACAACCAAATCATTTGAACATTAGCATAAGAACTTTGTTCCTAATACAATTTATACATCTAGTGAACAATTTTGAAGAAATTATAAAAATATAGTCTTTTTAATAAGAAATGCATGAAGCTAATACTTAGGGAGGTAGGAATGGGCAAAGCTGCTTTTGGCATAGCAATTTAAAAAATAATTTCCTCTATGAGTTTCAAGGTACAAGATCTTCATAAAATAACAGGGTTCCAACTGTGTTATTGTTTTAAGGAAAGTCCAGCATCTGAAAATAAAAACATTAATTGTACAGACAGGTCCTTTGTTCTATTCTTCTTTATGGCAAACTGTTTATGCAGATGTCAACTATTCTGCCACTGAGTAATTAAATGAGAAGCACGGTTCAGAAAAATTAAATAAACTTCAAATCAAATCAAAATAAGAATAAAGGTTTATATTTATGACTTGTGCACCCACAATTTCTTGAAATTAAAAGGTGATTGATTAATTCTAAGTTCAAAATTTAGTTGCAAAAATGGTACCAATAACCAAACCACAGGCACCTAAGCAGGTCATACACTTACCAACTGCGGCAGGCACTTCTCAATATGTTCGATATCGACGCGGTCGCAGCTCTCGCGCAGCGCGTGGCTGGAGGCGCGCAGACACGTCTCCGTCACCAGGCACTTGGCCACCTCCACGACTAGCGACAGCGCGTCATTACCCAGCTTCGTCTTATTGTCTTGGAATGATCCGTTCAGAAGCTCTTTGATTACTTCCTAGAAATTAATATAGGAAGATTTATTTCCGCATACTTTTACTTATCAATGTAATGTCGTTAAACTCATAGCTACATTAGATGGATGACAATTTATAACTTAATTTATAGCATTCAAGATTTGTTTACTGAGATGAGATCTCTTTAAGGCGTTACACATCTAATTTCAATCGTAATTTAATTTAAAGAGAAAAAGCTGAATATTTAAAATGCGCAATAAAATTACCTGTTTAAGAGTGTTCTTCACATTGGAAGTGACGGATGCTGGGTCAATATTGTCTTCATCATTTTCGTTGCTATTACGAGCCATTGTTTTGGTAGTTTCACTTGTAATTTTTTGAATATTGATAAATAAATAAACCCCAACTTCACTCAATGTGAAATAATTGACCCAGCCTTGTAATGTTCTAGTGTCGTCAGTTTACAACTTTAGCATAATGTAAGGTTGAACAAATTCCGTTATTGATTGGGTTTCAATGAGTGTGAGTCAGAAAGAAAACAAAAATCATGCATCACATTCGGAACAGAAGCTTGGAACGCAACCTAATATTTGACGTTATAAAATCTGTTCAGAAAATTATTTCTTTCTTTTAAAGGTTTTCGTTCGAAAATTATTTCAGCGATGATACTCAAAGACGAAAACATGAAAATTTCAACATACCCACATATTTGCTAGAGTCAGGAACAATCAACTCCAAAAGTCTGCTCAATACACCTCCAAATTTTGCACAACGTGGAGTCGATATATTGCTTGACAACATAAACACTAGAATTCCCTATACTTTCTAAAATCTCAAATGTAGCTTGACGCAGCACAGTCTGCCATTACACCGGCTTCGAGCCCCCTGCCCACTTTTCTTCACGCTAACGATACAGGGTCGCGAGTCGCGAGCACTTTCTCCTTTGAGTCCTAGGGCTGGGATCCGGCCAGGGGCCCGATTCTCCTAATTTTACTTAAGCGACATACGATTCACGTTCGACTCGATTCGACTGAGATCCAATCCCGACTCGATTACGATTGAAGCCTATGCCTATTCTGCTATTTTTTCTTTGAAATAAACGTTTTTATCCTTTTCTGTCATTCAATAATGAATCATTTTGTCTGCAAATGATTTACGATTGCAAAATGATTGTACAGCAAACTACCGTATAGACCAAAATCACCAAAATAGCAGACCAATCGCACACCAATCAAACGTCAATCGAATACGATTGGTCTTTTATTAGTAGCAGAATGCCCGATATGGTTAAAACTGCTATTGCGATCATATTGCGATTCGATTTCTATTCGATTTTGACATTATTAACTTAGGAGAATCGGGTCCCAGGACGCGAGCTGCCTCGTTAGAAATCCTGCGATACGCGCGGACGACTGACGGCCATCACCCTTTGCGTTCGTCGAAGAATGGCGATGATGCAGGCCGTCAAGTCATGCTAATCATAGGTATATTTGCGCTTGAGCGATCCACAGTGCACAGCAAGACAGCAACAAAGGATAGTTACAACCTACACGTCATTTTGAAATGTGAGGATGGGTTACCAACCACGTATATCTGGTGATTTCCAGTTTTACATGTAGCGGTTGTTTTCGGAATAGAAGGCACCGTAGTGTTGCTAGGTCACTAACACAAAATAAATAAAAATACAAATATGAGTCATAGTTTTATTAGATCATTTATGTACATATGTAGTAATATAAATATAGAACTTTTTCCGGATCCAAACTGGATCTAACAATCATTAAAATATTGAGACTACATAATTTGTTTCTAATAATTTTTATTTGTAGTTAAGAAAGGGAGCAATATTTGACAGTTATAAAAATATTACAAAGGAGGATGCCAAGCCGCCATAGTTATTTAGGCCCTGAGTGCCCACAAGTGACATCGATTGTTTCTATTAGTATGCCCCACAAATAATATATTGATAAAAGAAAAAATATTGAAAATAGTTGGAGTTTTCAAATTACAAGGTTTTTTTTAATGTGCCCTATATAAGTATTAAAAAGTTATTGAAAACTTTCTCATTTTCAGCAAGAGCGGAATCCATATTCAGGCCGTGGTCGTCAGGTATAGGAGAATCGCCAGAGTCAGTATTCATGGTCAAAAACGTCGATTTTTATAGCAAAATACACGCAGCGAATCACTAAGATGCAAATGCAAACAAAGTAGTGCAATGACATTTCTATTATTGTCAACTGACAGAAATCTTTATTTTTTCCGGATTTTAAATTGGCAAGCTAGCAAATGTCTGTTTATTTCGTTGTATCGTTTCAATATTATGTTACTGAGATATATCGCGTCGTGAATAGAAGAGTTAAATACGTAAAATTTACATATTTTTTTTTACTAAATTAAATTTCTTGGGCATTGCAAGGCCTAAAATCGGCATTCCCCTTTATTAATCAAGAGTCAAGAAATTAAAATACTAACGTGTTACTGACGTTCTTATCTCGGCAAGAAGTATTACTATACATCTAATATCGAAGGATTCATAAAGGAAATAAGTCGAAACATTAAAACATGAGTACAATTTATATAAATCTTAATCAAAAGCCAAAGACACTGAGACAATAAATAATTAAGTTCCCTTGAAGTTACAACAATCAATTCAATGATACCTGATGTAGTTTGTTGATTTCATTTCACCCAAATTCAACCATTTGATTCTTACAAAAAATGCTTTCTATGACATTCACATATACTATCTAAAATTCGAAATAATACCTCAAAGGTACAATCCCACATATATACATCGACTGATGAACTCATTACCCTCCTATTTAGCGCAGTCGGGTAAAATATCAACATATTTGCAGTAAATACATGACACGAGTTTCAATATCCTCCTTAGACTTATCGGTCAAGCTATCAGCAATCATGCCAACAATATTTTTATCATAAATAGTTTCTAGAATAGTCTTGTCTTGTCGTTCTTCTGGACTTAAATGTTCTTTTAACACTTCTAGAATAAGTTTATCTTCGTCTCTTTTCCATTCGGGTGTTTCTATTTTAACTATTTCATCTTCGAACATGATTCGTAGTGAGGAGTTGGAACTCTCGCTGAAGTCGTTGACTTCGCTCTTGCTAACTGTGATCACCATAGATATGTTGTTATTTTCTGATGTCGGCGTTGTGTACTCTATTGATATGTTTTCCTGTAAATAAAAGTTATATTTTGATCAGCAGTTTATTTTACAGTCCAATAATTTCCAAAGTGTTATTATGTCGTCCAAGAGGCTAACAATATTTATATCGGGTGTGTCGTACTTAATTACATTAAATCCTATCACATATACTTTATGATATTCTACAGCTAATTGTAAAAATAATAACCTAATCAATTCAGTGGTTTGGCCACAGGAGTCATTTTTCGTTTTCATAATTTACAACATCATGTATAAAGTAGAGATAAAGTTAGGAGTATTGAATGTTTTGACCAGTTGACAGCTGTCAGTTTTCAAGGGAGTATTTCAGTTGATTGTAATGAATGACTGATTCTATATGGTTTTCTAATTTTCGCACATTTTTATTCTATGTACTTTGTTTGAAAAATTCATTTTTTATTTTTGCGTATTTTATGAATCTGAAATCTAATCTATTATAATAGTGCAATTTTTGTTACATGGAAGACACAAATACTTACAGTTTTAATAGGAGCGTCTTCCTCTATATTAGGCTCCGGTTCGGGAACAAGAGCTTCAGCGTTATTTTCGATCATTTCTTCATCCTCACTGGAAAGACAAACACGTATTTTCAACATCAATCAACTATTATTATTAATAGATTTGAGTCGGAACAGACAACACTTCTGTCCAATTTTCTACGCCATTTTTGCCATTTTTAACTACTGATGATAGTAAAAAACATGCAATACCATCTAGCTAGGGCAATAATTAAACTCGTTTTAGCTTTGCTTGTCCGAAGTTAGCCACACTTCATCATCTCCCGAGCCCTTTCCCAACTATGTTGGGGTCAGCTTCCAGTATAACCGAAGATACCTACACATTCACAATAAATAGTTAAATTGCTAACTTTGGAAATGCAAAATTATTTGATGAGAACTCTAGATAGACTAGATACTGTATAAATAACAAAAAATATTGTTATAATGTATGTAAGAAAATCTTGGGAGTCTTAATTTGAAAAACTTCCTGGTCTTCGATTAGGATAAAATTTTGCACACGCTCTGAGTTCTGATGACAAAACATGGCTGGCTAAGAAACGTAATTACAAATTCAATTAATCCAAAAAAACTGTGCATGCTAAAAGCGTGTTTTTTAGTTTTTTGGACTCTCAATATTATTGCTTCGTACCTCATAGACTGATCCGCCTCATAGTCCGTGACAGTGTCAGACAGTGGCATGACAGTTGTGTTGTTGCACAACGACAATTCTGAGGGTATCTCCGTTGGCTGCGGTGGATCTTGGGCAGACGCTGGTGTTCGCTCCGATCTAAGTAGAATAAAATGATTTGGCGTTATGGAAGGAAAGGTTATCATTATTACAATCATGCTGCTTGAGAGACTGCAAACTGGGCAGTGGGTGGTAAGATAGCAAGCAAATCCTTTGTCTAGAAGCAACCCTGCTGCTTTGCGAGTGAAACCATCGACGGAAGCTATCGATATCTTAAATCGAATTTGGCTATGGGTATTTTATCCGTCTTAGAAGAGACACTTATTTTTTCCTAGAACTCCACATTATTTTTCAGGATCTGCCTGACTAATGCAGTCTCAGCAGATCGTCTACGGGTATTGGATTATGTACTTGGGTAACTGGGTTGAGGAGGTCACGATAGGCAGTTGTAAACCCTTTTTCTCTGATACAACCGGTTCACAGAAACCAATAAACAGCCACAGCAAAAGCAGAAGATCATGATGTTTTTCTGATAATGCAGAGTTTCATCAACATCTATTTGGCAGTTTTACATAAAATATGAATAATTCTCGCTACATATATATCGCGTCTATAGTACTACAATCTCTTACCGCGTCTCTACCCGATGCGGGAAGAGTGAGTGCACATGTCGGGCGAGGTTGGGGTAGTCCTGCAGCGCGGACAGTATGTCCGTGCAGATCTCACACGCTGTCGCCAAGTTTTTACTGTACACCTTGTGTAATGCTTCTAAGATTGGAAGTCTTTTCTCTTTTGGTACTTGCTCCTGAAAAAACAGTTTTATTATTAAATATTTTTTTTTAGTTTAGGGTTTTAGAATTGCAATGAATTCTTTTCTTTGAAAACCAGACGCTGATTATACAAAACGATCACAAGGAAACATATTTATAGGCAACTTTAACTGCTGCACTGATATGTATAAAATACTAGCTTTCGCCCGCGGTTTCACCCGCGTCCCGTAGCCGGATGGTGACAAAAACTATCCTAAAACCTTCTCCCGGGTCTAAGTTACCTCCCCTCTAATTTTCAGCCAAATCGGTCAAGCCGTTTTCATGTTATTTCGTGACAACGGAAAGCGGGTTTCATTTTTATATATATATAGATAGTTAAATAAAACTACTTTTACGGATTTTATCGCGTTATATTAATATTATTTAATCCCGATCAGAAATCAATATATATATAGATAGATTAAAATCACCATAACATCAAAAAATACAAGACAATCAAAAAACTTACAACAAATAACAACCACATTAACATACCTCAACTTTCAAAACCAAATCCGCCATACAGTTTCTAATAAAATAATCTCTGAACACTTCCAATTTATCCGCTTGTTCCGGATTCAGCAAGCATAGGAACTCCTTGTACAAGTCTATGCATCTATGACCGAGTTCCTTCTCCAGCTGTGTTGCCAGCTTTAAAGGATCGTGCTCGTAAGGATTGAAGTTAGAAAGGAGGACTAATATCTTGTTTTTTATTGTGTTGCATGTTCTTGTGGATGTCCGCGCAAGGAGTTTTAGGTGGAACTTCGTTACAAATGCTGGAAAGAAAATGGAGTTGAGAATTTGATTTTTGAGGCTGTAAAGTAATAACAGGATTTTAACGGCCACGTTGAAGAAAAGTTATATTTTTGTGGGTGTTAATATTACTAGAAATACTCAAACTTTACTTTAGGTTCTACTTAAAAAAAAAACTCAAGTGTGACAAAGATTTAATGATGTTCTTAGTAATCTTTAAAATTTTGTGGTGTTTCAATATTAGACAGATTAGTATAAGAAATAAAAATAAGTAAAAAACACTTACCAATATCTTCTAATTCACTAATGCTAGTATCACTTTGACTTATACTATTCAGTCTCACATTTTTCTTATTATTCTTCAAAATTTTTATCTTACTCTGAAGCGCCTCTAACGACGACATATAACTATTCTTATAATTACTAACTAACAATTTTAACCTATTCGATACCTTCGGGTACCTTTTGACGGCACAAAAACACATAACCTCTTTCTTTTCACTGAAGTAATCACTTATTAACTTTTGTCCTTTCGTGCAAATTTTTCTTAACAACACACAGCAGGTACAATGTGGGTCATATATTTTCTCTATAGTTTTCGTTGTCTCTGGTTTGTCTTTGGTTTTTGGGATTTCTGTGGAGGTTGTAATGGGGGCTGTATTAGAGTCTACGGTCATAGTGAATGGTACTAGATATGCTCCTGTGCTGGTTTCCACGAGTTTGTATGCGTTGTTATTTGCTTGTGTGGTGGTAGCGAGTTGTATGTCGAGTTTGTCTGCGTTAGGTTGCGTGCGTCGCTTGATGATGTCGATGGGTAGCGGCGGCTTGGTGGGCGCGGTGACGGCTTGCCCAAACTCTATGTCGACTCCCTCTGCTGGAACGCCCGTTTTTTGGGTCCGTTTCATTAGGTAACTCTGGAAAGAGAGGAATTTTAATTAGTTATTTTTTAAAACTTTGAGCTTATCTTGTAGTGTGAGAAATGTAGGGGTACATCATCGGCCCATGTACAACTTTGTAAAATGGATGATGGAAACATATTCAATGAGAATTGTGGAGGTTTACAAAATTACATGCATTTGGCACCTATTAAAAAAAATGTAACTGATATGTTAAAAATATAAAAAATACATAATTTATTCTTTCATTTTCGCTACCAGCCCTAATCAAAATAGAGTCCATCAAATAGGGGATATATATGTCAAAATGGGGATTTTGAAATATGTATACACTATATGTTTTGACTGTATAACTAACCCGGAACCGCTTGCTGGTCTTGGCGAGGTAGCGCAGCCAGATCCTGGGCACCTCGTGCTCGGGCTGCTCGTACAGCGTCATGCGAGGGTTGAAGGGTAACAGCTTGTGTTTCAACGGCGGCACTGAGCGGGTTTCCAAGTATTTCTGAAATGTAAAGATCATATTAGATAGAAGATGGTGATCACTGAAACACGGGGTATTTAATATCTGGGTCAAGAATCAGGACTTCACAAGTGATGTATGCAAAATTATTTAGTTATTGATTCCAAACAGTAAAAACGACTTCAAAAAGCACAAAGTATAGGATTAGTCTTTAAATTGCTGTAGAAAAGGGTGTGTCATTTATGTTGCGTTTGATTTGCCACCAATGTACTAAAGAGGCATAGATAACATACGCGTAACGTCATGCCATCATCGAAAAGTTGTCATCAATATGATTAAACAAGTATAAACACGAGGTGCTACAAACTTTTCAGGAGTTCCCTCGACTCTCGTCGTCTCAATCATCAGATCAAATTCTTATCTTCTTAAGTCAGCGTCAGTCCTCAGTGCGCGTGACCGTGGCTCTGCAGTTCCATGCTAGAGTATGCTAGAATATGTACAGAGTGAACACTTACATTAATGGGATTATCCTTGTCTCCATGCTTCCTGACCTTCTGCACGTGACTGTGCAGCACGGAGGGCGGCATCCAGGGGAACATGTGCTTGGTGACGAGCTGCATGGTCAGCGTCAGGCCCCAGTGAGCGGAGCCGTTGTTCGGCTTGAAGATGTCCGCGTTGTCGTTCACGTAGCGCCAGAACTCGTCCATGCCTAGGGCTATTAGTCTGTGGAGTTGTATGTTTGGTTTTAGTATGGGTATAGTTTAAGTAGGTTTCTTAAATAAGTTAATAGAATTGATAATTGAAGATAGATGTAGCCTGGTTCATGAGTGTCTCTTCTAAAGTTCAGCACATTCATGCCCATAGCAAACGCGCCTTAACCATCAACCCGCAAAGTTAAGTACAATATACCGTTTGTTTCTCGAGATAGAGAGCAAATTATATATCAACAGGGTCATTTCCAAACTTGACTTCATCCGCGGTCTCAACTTCTTCCCGTACTCGGACCATATATGGCTTGTATTTCTCCGGGACAGTCTAGATTTGCAACAATGACAGTTTTTTCAAATTGACTCAGTAGTTTCGGAGCTTTTAGGGTACAAAGAAAGAAACATTTTTTGTTCCTTTTTTATTGCATTAGTGTAGATAATACAAGTAAATAAACTCGACTCACTGGTCCTCAGAGTACAGATAGCAGAACCTCCTGGGATGGTCTCCGCGGAAGGGCATGGCGGGCAGCAGGTACGGGTACAAGAACACGGCGCTGTTGGCCACCACCTTCAGGAACGTCTCGTGGAACTCGCCCACGTACAAGTTCTTGTGGACGTAGCGCCGATTGCTGTGTATTTATTTATTTATTATTTATATGAATAAAGATGTGTTTATTTAGGCATTTACATTATGTGTCTTGTACTTACCATCTGTCAGTCTCTTTTTGAATGAACCTGAAAATAGATAAAAACAAAATCAGACCAATTTATATATTTAGGATACAAAAAGCAATAAGATTCAATATGATCTTACTAAGAAAACAACATACAAATAGCAACATTATCCACTTATTACTGAACTATACATTTTGATTTTAAGTCTAACTGCTGATTTAATTTCTTAAATCTTGACATTAGCTTCATATAAATGATGTCTTTCAATCTGTAATCGCAAAACAACGGATAGACCGGTTACTGAAACCCACAGTAAATGTCACCAAGAAACCTTAACCAGGCGGGATCTAGTATCACTACATAGTATAAAACAAAGTTGTTTTCTCTGTCCCTTTATCCTATCCCTATATATGCTTAAGTCTTTTAAAACTACGCAATGAATTTTGATGTGGTTTTTTATAGATAGACTGATTGAAGAGGAAGGTTTATATGTATAGTAACATTCATTAAATAGTGGGGAAATACTGATATCCCGTGCGAAGGTGGGGCGGGTTAATAAATATTAGACTCACTGTATCATAGCTTGGTTCTCAGGAGTGTCTGCACTGACGGTGTCCTGCCACGTGGTGATCAGCTCCATGGCTGGTTGTAGGTTACACACGTTGGCTACCGACTGAGGGTTATCTGCCACTATCTTACAGAATGTCTCCTGAAAACATGACAGAACATTGAACATGTCCTTATTATAATTAAAGAAAATTGGCAAAAAATGTTGAATCTTTTAAGTGCATCAACCACGGAGAGCAAAATGACGAGTGGAAATTTCATTACGGAAATCTCCTAAGAAAGTAGCGTCGCCAAAATGCAGGTGTTCGGGGGACGAGAAACGTTGCTGTAGCTTGTGCCCGCTTCTTCTTATAATTCGGTCCAGATGTTATCAAAAAGATGAATTGGTTTCTTGTTGATTTAATAACAGCAAACTATAATTTGTTTAAGTTACTACTTATTAACTATTTTAATAAATACATAGTTCGTTTTTTCAATTTATTTTTTATTATTTCGAAATAGTATACGCGGAAGAAAAACAACCATCAGAAGTATCACCATACAATACTAAACTAAACTCAACCATATATACCTAAAATACTAAACTCAACTTACAATATACTCCTTATACTTGTGCGCGAAGCTCCAGTGTACAGGGTGCACGCACAGCTGCAGGAAACACCCCGTCGCTAGCTGCACGTGCTGCCTTAGCTGCTGCTGTAGCAACAGCACTTGCTCTGGCAACACCTGCGGGGAGAACAATGTTGCCAACGTCAACAAATACTCAATTCTTTATTAGCATTCCATAAGTTGTAGGTACAGCTGGTACATTTTACAGTCTAGAATCAATATGAACCCTGTAGGGCACAGCAGAAGAAAAGGTTACAAATATGCATTTTTAATAACAACTAAAATACAACTTATTTAACTTTTGTATAATGTAACTTTTTTACATATTTTACAAAAGTTGTCCATTGTCGATATATTGTGATTTATATGCGGAAATTTTATTTTATTAGGTAATAATATTTTTCATTCCTATGTTAACTAGATCCTTTTGTTAATCGGACACATTATAAATAGAACTTGTAGATTTTCCAATTTACTTGCGTGCGGTCATACAATCGTGAAGATGGTCGTAAAAGGTAGACGAGCTAGGCAGACGATTAATTTGTTGTTCTGATTACTAGAGATATTAATATGACTTATATCAGGCTAAAATCAAAATTCTATCCCTAGTAACCAAACCAGAGATAGATCAAATATTGGGAACGTCGATAAAGTAACAAAGGTAACTCACACAAGCAGCATCCTGTACTTCAATAAGCACGTACTCTGTACTGTTCTGCGCCGGCTTGACGTGCTTCTGTATGAGGGGCGGGGCGCCGTCCAGCGAGGCGGGCGTCGGGGCCTCCTGCTCTTCTACGAACACTTTCACTACTGAAGACTTCCTGGGAATGTAACCGACACCAATGGTTAAAAAATAATTATAAATAAACACTAATTACTGATTATAGGTTAAGGAAAACATCTTGAGAAAATCTGGACTAGAAAGTCTGTAATTAACAACCCATTTTAAGCAAGTGTAGAGATTAACGTTGATACAATCGCTCAATGAAATATAGTTCTCGCCAAATTTCATGGCGTCTCAGAATAATGCTGCGAATTGCAAACTGTACTATTGGGCGAGAGAAGTGCGCAGCGGGTATGGCCCACATGCGTGGAATATGGTTGGGAGTAGCCATCAAGTTTGGCGGGAACCGTAAATGCCATTCAGCTTATAAATAGTGCGGTCATCTTAGTCGAAAGAATCCGGACAGATAGGCCATTACATCATATTGACACCCACATACCACAAAACGGATACCTACATAGATCGGATAAAAACTTAAAAAATTGGTTTCTGCGCGACTAGAAAACTACACAGTACAAGCTAGAAAAAAAAAGAAAATAATCCCACTAACTTAGGCGCTATTTTCTGAGGTTTATCCACAGTCTTCCCTTCCCTTGTCACTGGTGTGTCACTCTCCTGCGGTTCACTCTTCCCGACAGACACTCGAGAGTAATTCGTCTTCTCAAATGTAATTCTGTCTGATAGCTTCTGTGTAGTTCTGGGGCCGTTCTCCTCGTCTGACAGAACTTCCTGTTTGCCTTCCCAATGAGTTGATACCTGGAAAATAATATGTATTTCGTTTTGTTTTTATCGGTTTAAAATGCGATCTGACATTGGCTGTCAGTAGTTGAAATGTGATTGCCTTTCATCACACATTAAACTGAATACATATTTAAAATTCTTATTCCTCAGTAGGTACAGACCTGTCTGATCGTCATCCCATCGGGAAATGAGAGTGAAGGAATAGAGAGTGCACCTGTGTCTGTGCAAATGCTTGTGCAGTATAATAGGTCCTGCGCAGTTGGCTGATCTCCTAATATGAGAATAGTCGCCGTGGCCGATAGGAAGACATTATCACATACCTCTTGTCGACTGTTATCAGTGAGCACACTGTTGGCGAGACTGTCAGCCTCAGCCTCGTCAGCCGCAGCCTCGGGCATGATGTTGAACAACTCAGTCACCAGATCATTCAATTCCTTCTTAGATATCTTTATTATACAGACCTCTTGTCGACTGTTATCAGTGAGCACACTATCTATTATACGTACCTCTTGTCTACTGTTATCAGTAAGCACACTGTTGGCGAGGCTATCAGCCTCAGCCTCGTCAGCCGCAGCCTCGGGCATGATGTTGAACAACTCCGTCACCAGATCATTCAGTTCCTTCTTAGATATCTTTATTATGCTGTTGCCTAGAGCTTCCTCGTCTTCATCGTCTGCAAGTAGAATTAATAATTACGAAAAATAATAAAGAAGAGTCTGAAAATTATGCTTTATAACAGGATATTTGTCAAGTATCAAAACATTAGTAAAAACTCGGAGAAGTTGCTAACTAAACTAACTCCCGCCTCGCCTCGCATTCGAAATGTGTGTGTGCAAACAGGAGTCAATGTGGAAGAATTACTATTAAAAAAGAACTCAATTTTTTTATCCATATTTACCCTATTTGTCTTGTGTGTGTCAGTTTTTTTTTCATTCTATAAATATCAAAAAGAAAGTAACTCACGCGCATCAGGATCAGCCGCCACATTATACTCTGGATCCGCTTCATCATCATCCTCATTCTTCGAAGTAGAAGCCGGATTCAGGCACTCGTTCAGGAACTCGTTCCACAGATCATCGACATCCGGCATTGGTATATCATCGGGAGGTACGAAGGTACTCTCTATATGCTCTATGGAGGTCGATGATAGACTTAGTTTGGACCGAGTGCGAAGGGCTATTGTGGCCTCCTCTTCAAGGTCCAGTTTTCTGCGCGCGGGCGTCGCTATATCCTGTTGTATGAGAGATTGTATTATGAACTTGATATTTGGCGAAAATTATATTTATGTAATGGAAATGTTTCTGAGTTTTGGAATCATAGAATTTTTCTTCACATTAACAAATAAAATACCAGTTCGTTTTTATGTTAAGCTTTAAATGTATAATGGCTAAGGAAAATAACAGGGGAAGTACAGAAGGGAATATAGGGGTAGTAAATAATGGAGTACATAAATATCATAAGGGAATAAAATGTGCTATGCAATTATGTTTAATGACGTGAGTAAAACCATTAGAAAAGGCTACTTACTGTGATATAAAACCCTCACATAATATATATTAACTTACCTGTGGCACTTTGAAAGGTCCATCTTTAACAACTTTAGGACTGACGGAGTGCTGGCTGTGAGGAGTGGCCGGAGTCCTGGGCTGCGAGTCCAGGTCACTGCACGACTCTAAGCCTTGGTCATCATCACTCTGAATAGAACCAAAACATATTTAATCAGGCATTGTTTTCTTTTATAATATTCTGGTTAATTTTAGAGGTATTTAGAAATTGATTTATATGACAAGATTATTCAAAACAGTTGCCTTTTGCACAGTCAGTCATTTAGGCTCCATATTTTGTCTCAACAAGATAATTTGAAATACAATATGGCTTTTATAGTATACTAAATATGTCAGGATGGTTGTTATTCCTTGGGGAGTCCTATGTTCAGCACTAAATGCAATTGGCTGATATGATGATGATGAAAGATGGCTTACAAAACTTATATTTTCCTATTGGGGTAGTAGATACAGATCAAAAAAAGAAGACGGATCACAATCCATACAAAATTGCCCCACGTCCTATAACAACGTGACGTATCTCAAAAAAAAGATAAAAATGTTTAAAAAAATATGGCATACTCTCTAATTCATTTTTTTTACACCTTCATACGAAAAAAATGCTTTAAAAATTGTTCAGGCGCTGTTATGAAAACATCGTTCATAGGACTATTTATAGACTATTTTATTAAATTATTTTTTTTTTTGTTTGATAGGGTATACCTCACAGGTGGTCTCATAATCATCAGGTCAGGATCTGATGATGGAAACCCTGAGAAATCCAGGGCAACTTTTGAAAGTTGTAGGCATGCGCAGGATAAAAACTTGACTATAAGGTGTATGTCTTATAACAATATGCAACAGTAAAGGTTTGGAGCTGACCTGATGATGGAGACGAAAGAAGGTCGAGGGAACTCGACAACCGAATATGTAAACTAGCTCGTATTTGGGCTCATAATTTTTGTATTGATAAGAACTTTCCACTTATGCGGATAGTGACAACTGTGCTTGTCACTGAAAAGCCAAAAATAAAAAAAAAACTTCCAAAAACACTGAAAAGCAAAAAAAACTAGTCTTAAGAACATCGGCCTAGAAGTCGGTGGGGAAATAAACTTAGGTACATCCATTAGACACCGACTTCTGAGGTAGTTTAAATATTTTGTTGTCGAGTTCCCTCGACCTTCTCTGGTCTCCATCGTCGGGTCAGCTCCAAACCTTCACTGTTGCAAAGGTCTATTCAATACAAATAATATGAACCCAAACACGAGCTAGTTTACATATTCGGTTGTCGAGTTCCCTCGACCTTCTTTCGTCTCCATCATCAGGTCAGCTCCAAACCTTTACTGTTGCATATTGTTATAAGACATACACCTTATAGTCAAGTTTTTATCTTGCGCATGCCTACAACTTTCAAAAGTTGCCCTGGATTTCTCAGGGTTTCCATCATCAGATCCTGACCTGATGATTATGGGACCACCTGTGAGGTAAACCCTATCAAACAAAAAAATAATTTAATAAAATAGTCTATAAATAGTCCTATGAACGATGTTTTCATAACAGCGCCTGAACAATTTTTAAAGCATTTTTTTCGTATGAAGGTGTAAAAAAAATAAATTAGAGAGTATGCCATATTTTTTTAAACATTTTTATCTTTTTTTTGAGATACGTCACATTGTTATAGGACGTGGGGCAATTTTGATCCATCTTCTTTACAAAATCAAAACTCACAGGGACATCATCATGAGTTGGTTCATACTCGTCATCATCTTCGTCTTCCGGCAACTCTTGAGCTATCAGAGCCTTCACTTCAGGCCGGGTCTTCACCGGGATATGATTGATGGGAGTCAGCTCCAATTTCTCTAGATTCCAAGCTGTGGTCTTTGGAGATACTTTCATTAACTCCCTGGAAAATATTTTTAAGAGGCTTATAAGATCGAAGTCAATTGTTGGCTCTGGTATGTGGTGTATATAATTAACGAAACAAGTTCAGTGGAAAATTTCAGAACTAAACATTTTTATATGGCTAAGATTACTTATTGCCTGTTGCAGTATCTGTATCTCTATATACAACATGTAACGTAATTAACGCACACCCTCAAACACCCCAATTAGAATATTATGTTATAATCATAATACATACACTGAATTTTTAATTTAACATGTATATGCATTGTTATTTACTAAATTAGTTATACCAATTCCTGGAGAACTTTTTGGTCATACTACTACGCACGCAAATATCGCGCCGCGCGCCGCTCTACTCGACACAACATAACGAAACTACGGAAAAAGCCGACAATACACAAAGTCTTATTACTTTGAGTTACGGTCTATTTCAATTTGTTTTGACTGTACAGGGTTAATATGACAATAATTTCCGTAGCTTTAATTATTTTTGGGGAAAAAAATTACCTATATTAAAAATGATATAAATCGATTCAGTAAACGTTTCTGAACAAACTAATTTCAGGATGTGCGTTAATTAAGTTACATGTTGTATATAACAGTACTAGCTTTCGCCCACGGTTTCACCCGCGTCCCGTAGCCGAATGGTGTCAAAAACTATCCTAAAACCTTCTCCTGGGTCTAAGTTACCTCCCCTCTAATTTTCAGCCAAATCCATCAAGCCGTTTTCATGTAATGTTGTGACAACGGAATGCGGGTTTCATTTTTATATATATAGATGAGAAATGAGTAGAATGTGGTGTTATTGTCGCATCATAGACCTACTTACTTAACTTTTGCTCTTGTTAGTTTAGGCCTAAGACTGTCCTCATCAGGCCCCGAGTCTTCTTCCTCCCGCATCTTGACAAGTGCCAATACACGGTCATTTGTCACCACTTTCTGAAACAATTCCTCAAAGCTATAGAAAAATGTATGTATGATACTAGATATTATTTGAAGGTCTGCGTGTAACATATTTTGATGTAGAGCAAACTAATGTCTCACAAATTAATGAACTAGTAGTCCCTTCTTTGCATGACACTGGTACAGCAGTCTGCAATACTCAACTTGACATGATAGCCATAACAAAAACAATTCAAGTTCACTTATACATTGAAATTTACAATCTCTAATGCTGATTATATTGTAAACTTTTGTGTGTAATGAAGAGCTCTGGAGATGTCTTTCGAAGAGGCAATAGAGTTTTCATTGAGTCCATAAAATAAACTGAATGAATTCAAGCATAACCTAAAGCCAAATATGATAGTATACCTTTATAATTTTTCTGACACTAGTTTCATCTAGATTATTCTTAATTGCAGAAGCATGGAGGTTCCTATCAACCTCTGCAGAGTTATCTGGAAGAACATCCTCAGGTTCACTGCTCCCACTGTTACGACTGAAATGTTAAAAAGTAATATCCTCAAAAGTAGGCTTACAGGCTAAGTGCAATCAAATTAAATCTTTGGAATGCTGTACACCGCAATATTTATACTTTTATTCGAATGTACTATTCGTAGAAATTACTCAGCGCAAAATAAGGAACAGGGGCGTGCTATTCCATTAAAAAGGTCAATATTTACTTTAAGAATACTATTTCGCACGAGACTCATTTTCGGTAAATTGGTTTCTTACTTTGAACAAATTTTAAATAATGTTATGTATCACACATCCCTGGTCTCAACTTTAATAAATATAAAATGAAATATGATACCGTTTTCGTTTCTTCCCGCGATTCTTTCCTTTAACCTTTGCAGAAATATTTTCCATGCTGCAATCATTACTTCCAACTGTTGCAGATTTACCAGATTTTTCTTTATTGTTCATATTATCTCACTGTGCATAAATTTTTGGTATTTTTAGTTAAATTATCATAGAAATTTCGAATAAATTCAAGACAAAAAAGCAAGACGTACTAACGAAAAGTTGACAACAATTTCATAATAATTCATAACAATAATGACTGACATTGACATTGTCAATTTAAAAGTCAACACGAAATCCATAGACAACCACAGTAAACCACAGAATACATAATATACAGAACCTAATAGAAGCAGAACTTTTTACGCTATCACGCGCCGCACTCCTCCGCGCCGAGCCGTAGCTATGTTGCAGGACATAAAATACACTGGCTGATACAATTTAAGTATGAATTGATGTTCAAAGCACTAATTGTAAAGTTTTCACAATTTTAGGTATTTTTTAGTCTTCTCATTATTGAGTTCTCGAAATATCTTTTCCCTACACACATTCTCTTTTTTTCTAATTTCCCTGAGTGGCTCATGGCTTTTAATTTGATAATCAAATTAGAACTTTTACAGAAATATTTAAGAATATTTTGATTTGAGAACAACAGCAGCATTATATAATCGAAGAGTCATGTATCAAACGAAATGCATGTTCCTGCTTTTGTGAAACCAAGCTACAAGTAATTTTATTCTAACTTACATTCACCAATCCAATTGAAGTTGATTTGTGAGTGGCCTTGATATTTGATAGTAACCAATAGGTAGTAGTTTTGATAGTAAACCTATCTATTAAATTGTATTTCTCCTTATCACGTCTTCAAAATTAAGATGTGATCGGTGTCTTAGTTGCGAAATTATTAATCAATACTTCGACTACCTTTGGGTATTTTGTTTTATCTGAGATCAAAAAAGGATGGATAGGTTGCATAACAAATGACGATCAAATATTATTTTGAACCTGATGCCATGGAATTGGGGAACAAACGCCACCCAGTTAGGTTTTGAAGGTCACTAACGCGATTGTTGATGAAAACAGTGTTGTCAGGGCGCGTGTGTAAATAAACCGCAGTAGCTTAAATGCCCGATAACATTAAAACACTATTTGCCGCATCATTACACGTCTGATTAGATACGATCATCATAACCGATACCTATCAATATCGTAAGAGTATATTACATCAATTACTTAATGACATATCAATAGATAGTTAAGGCTTTAATGGGCTTTAGTCTCTGATGCAATTGTAATAATGACGCTAAGCCGCTGCGCAGTTATGCAATAATTTATTTGTTATCACTTATCAGGAAAGTTCTGCCGAGCACTTGCTTTGTTGTTGGCACACATTGCCACGTGTGCCTATATATATTTGTCATGACGCCAATTTATGGAGCTGGCGCCGAATAATTAAGCCCAGTTAGTGTTTACGTTCGGCGTAATTCGCGCGAGTTTTTGACGCAGAGCTTTAATATTTATTTTTGCAATCGCGACTTATTAGCGCTGTAATTGTTGTTACGGAATACTTATTTGGGTACGTATTTTTAATATGTTTTTATAATTAAGATAAGATACTTTTGTAAACAAACAGTGTAATTTAAGTGTAATTTCTTATTATTTTATTGCAGTTACTCAAGAAGCGGTCGACTTCTATAAAGATGCCTGACCAGCCAAATGTAGCGGTGGTGGGAGCAGGAGTGGTAGGCATAACAGTGGCAAAATTACTGCAAGACCAACTCAAAGATGTGAAGATAACCATACTCGCCGATAAATTCACAGACGATACCACAAGTCACATTGCCGCAGGCATCTATAGACCCGGAACTAGTTTCAAAGGACCTACAAAAGAAATCACGAAGAAGTGGCTGAAGGACTCGTGGGAGTTCTTCCAAGATATTCTTAAAACACCAGATGCTGAACGAATTGGTGTTATGCCTATAGGCACATACATATTCTCAAGCGAAAATTATCACGTAACTAGAAATCATCTAATTGAAGACATTGTGCCGCTATATCGAGCGGTTACCGACGAGGAATTAAAACTCGCTCCTAAAAGCACCAAATTCGGATCCTACTTTTCAACACTGAAATTAGAATGCGGAAATTATTTGCCGTGGACGGAGAAAATAATCGTCGAAAGAGGCGGGCAACTGTTGAACAAGAAGGTAGAAAGTTTTAAGTCATTGTCTAATTACGACCTCGTGTTTAATTGTTCAGGGTTAGGTGCAAGATATTTATGTAATGATCATGATCTAGTGCCCATAAGAGGTCAAGTGATAAAAGTTAAGGCGCCATGGGTAAAACATGCCATGTATGGCGACTATGATACGTACATCATTCCGGGGCTTAACGGGGTGGTTACATTGGGTGGTGTGAGGGGATATGACAGTTACAATTTGAATTACTGCAAATACGATGCGGCGGCCATAATGGAGCGTTGTTGTGAATTTCTCCCGAGCTTGAAAAACGCTGAAGTTCTCGCACATAAGGTCGGATTAAGGCCCCACAGACTGCCCGTTCGTGTTGAACCCGAGCTTATTGATGGTGTGAAGGTCGTGCACTGCTACGGACACGGCGGCTACGGAGTCATGACTGCCCCTGGGACAGCAATGAATGCTGTCGATTTAGGTATCGATTTCTTACGTAGTAATGTAAGAAACAAATTGTAATCAGATAATATACCCCCTGCGCGTATTTAAGCTATTATTGATGCAATAATATAATCTTTCTACACAACTCTGAAGTTTAAGATAATCTTATAAGCAGTCGTTATTTACGACGAAATTAATGTAGGTACCTAAGTAAATCTATGTAGTACACAAAACAAGATATGCTACGATAAAATTGTTGTTTTATTTATTTTCGGTGTGACTACTATAAACTGAAGTAAATACAAACCTCCAAATGAGTAGTAAAACGTAAAAAATAATTTAGAAGGCAATAAAATTAATCACATGGGGCCACACCTTTAGATGTGTACCTTGTGTACCTACTTTTAAACCGGTTCCTTTAACTCTCGTTTATAAGGATTCCACTACTTATTATAAACATCCTACTTATGTTGAAAAAAAAGTTGCCTGGCAGATAAGTACCTACTTATTAATAGAGTTAAAGAATTTTAAGTACTTTTTATGGTCACTCACTGCCGTATTTTTTATCGTATGTACACGTTTTTAGTTGTACGGGTCGAAAAAATGTAGTCAGGAACAAATCCTATACCTACAGGTTGATCTGAGCCTACAGGGGCTAATCCAGCCCTTAAAGCAGGTTGTGGGCTGAGGCACTTTTAGTAAAATCAGGTATCTATTAATCTATGTGAGGGAGTACAAAGGGGGATATAAGGCAGTATATAGAGGAGTACATAGATGTAGTAAATGAGGGGTATATAGGGTAGTATTTATGGGGGTAGTACATAAGGGAACAAAACGACATTGGAGAAAGATAAGGGAGCATAACATAGGAGGGGCGTAAATGGGTCTATGGGAGGAGTGTATTACCCTAACTGGGTATGTGAATGTGACTAACTATAGAAACCATTGTATGTCAGTGAACAGAAACAACTTGAAGATCTATTTTGAAATGGCATTGTTATAGGTATATTGTTTTTCTTCAATTGTAGTTTATACATATCTAAACTATTCATTGGTGAGTATAATATGTCCATGGATTAAACATTGTGAATAAGGAAATTTTACTCTGACCAATAAAACAATGATTTACTTATTTAACTTCTTAAATATAAACTACCACTTATCAAGATAACATCATAGGAACAGTATTTACAGTAACAACTTTGCCTTTTCATTAAAATCAGTCAAAAGTTGTTTCATGTCTTCGTAGCCAGATATATCCTGTGCCTCTTTCAAAGGAAGCCATTTAAGATTTTGATGCTCATCAGACAGCTGAACTTTTGTCTCTGGATCACGTAATTTTGCCAGCCAGTACACAACCACCTTTGGCTTACCATTTACATTGTAGTTCAGTGTTTTTGACACATCTTTGTAAATCTGTAAAGTTATTTAATTTTATATGTTAATTGTTTCAAAGTGTAGGTGTTTTATAATACTTTTGGTCTTACTTCTAAATGTTCTTCTGATAAGCCGGCCTCTTCTTTAGTCTCTCTCAAAGCTGTTATCCAGTCGGACTCGCCAGGATCTACATGGCCTGGAACATGTTTATATTTTATAACAAAAACAAGTTCAGGAATTCTTATTACCTTTACACTTACTTTCCACTTACCCTTAGGTGGAGTCCAATGATGTTCCCCATAGGAAGTTTGTAACATTAGAAACTGTACTGCCTGATTCACATTCCTGAAGATAACTAAACCGGCAGCTCGCTTTGCAGACATTGTGAGTAATCAGAGGTAAATGGTTAGTATAATCCCATTAACATTAAAATATTTTAACAAAAAAATACAATTTTAATTTAATAAAAGAAACCGATAGAAAATGTAAACATGTACTTGACAAATGACAACTGACATGCCAACTGTCATCATCATGTGTCATGCAATGTCACCTCACCGGCTGTTTGGTGCATTTTGTAGAAGTGTGTGAGCAATTTGTATTCAATCATGGTCCCTGATACATAAAAGAAATATTTACCGAAAAATATTTGTTTTAGAATATTTTATTCATCCTGGAATTTTACAAGTCTTGATCTCGTCTGGGCTACTAACAACCTGTGGTAACAACACTACTACCTACCCACTTGACTACTTTTTCATAACGTCTGACATTGACATTTAGTCACACAACGGTTGAAAAAAAAATTGGGAATTCAAACTGCAACGGTGGTTAACAACATTTCATCGAATTGAAACGACTGTTATGAAATTGTTTGTTTATTAGTATTTTCGTTCTATTCACATGGGATTGAAACCAAGGCTTAAAAATAATTATTCGGTAGAAGTAAAATAGTTTGTGTACCATGTTACAAAAATGGAAGCATATCATTAGCAACTGGGTAAGTAGCAGATGTTTTTTGAAATGTCGTTGATGGTTATTGTTTTTACGTTACTTTTTATTAAGTGCTTGTTCTTTCTTTTGTGTATTGTAGATAAACTGCTATTTTGACGAAAGCAACCAAGATGAACGTTCCGTTAACATAGAATCGTTAATAAACATAATATCTCATTTACATGAGAATTTGAACTTAGACGAATCCAAGTCGTCTATACTAGAAGCACATACTGTTGAGGGGTTCGTTTTGGAGAAGTATCCAGAATTTAAATTTGAAAATGGAACAGTTGAGGCGTCCAATGAGGATGAGGTTTACCTTGTGGCATCATTGCTTCTCTTGTTTGTGTGCGTGAATTCTAAGGATGTGGACATAAAGAGTGCAATGTGCAGCAAGTTGAGTGGGGACGACCAGGAGACAATACTGAAGTTCAGTAAGAGCCTTCTAGATTGTTCCCCCATCACACGGCGGGATGTGCAGGCAGCTATCACAGGTAACTTGAGACCATTCCAATTTTTACTATAAGCTGAAGCTTCTTTGGTTGAGCATTTATTAGGCACCTATTAAATGTAAAAAACATAGTTCCTAAATTGATTTCTGCCATAGAAAATGTGTGAGAATTTTTTATGATAATTAGGCAACAGCTGTCTGGTTGGACATAGCAGCTGTTATATAGGGGAGGGTCAAGGACCCTTTGTGAAATTACTACAAAGGAATATTTGCAAATTAGTTGTACCCTTTTTTCATTATTATTATGTCTCTAACAACTTAATATTTGTCTGATATTTATCAAATTTCTTTATTTTATATTTTTTTCTGTTTCATTTATCTATTTAATTAAAACACATTAAACTATAATAACAGGGTTTACCCTAATGTAAAAGCTAAGAACTTCAACACTATTAAAAATCTAGATTATTTACTACAATATACTATATAGGTATTTAAATAAAGTTTAAATTATATAAGATTTTAATAGATATATCAAATTGAAACCAAACGTGTCTGGGATACCACTTAATTAATTAACATTTTAAAATGATTACAAAACAATAAAAAGACATGTTAACTTTAATTTTTCAGATGCATGTGATGAAGATATGGCTTCCAGCCATGTGAAAGTGGCAGAGACGCCTCCGGCACTACGCTCACTACACGGAGAAGTGCGGAGACTGCAGGCCGCACTCGACGCTGAGCGTTTTGACCGCAACTACCTGCAGGAGGAATTGGCCAGGACTAATTTACGATTGGAGAAATTGAGTAAGTGGTTTATTAATAGATTTCATGATTTAAACCTTGATGTTTTTTTAAAGATTTTAAAGGTGTCTATTTTAAAAAAAAGTCAGCTTTCTCGGCTGAATAGAGAGAAGTACAAATCCTCATGTTCCTGTTAAGTAAAAATTATATTACGCATTTATTGCCGCAAATACAAGTTTAATAAACTTTTATTTTGCAAACTATCTTCCACAGTTATATAAATATGTATTATTGGGTTTTGAATAACTATATGACATCAGATGTAAATATATGAGTACTATGTACCAATTGAAACCAAATGTGTCTGGGGTACCACTTGATTATGTTCTGAACTTGACGAAAATCTACTTTATAACTTTAAACTTAAGTTCTGAAATTGAATGACCGATGTTTCCCAACCTTCTCAAAGTAATATTGGGGCTCAACAACTGTGGTATGTTAGGGTGCGTCCACATCTGGCGAATGCGCCGCGAATGCGCAGCACGCGAGCCGATCGCGAGCTGTCCGCGAGCTGCGCGCGTGCAGTCACTGCAATAGTTCGGTGCGCCTCTTTAGCGCAACTCACGCAAGGCTCGTAAAGAGCGCGCGAGCGGCGCGCGATCTGCGCGCAATCAGTTCTCGCCCTTACAGTTCCGTATATTGGCTCAGTACTATCGAAGATGTCAGACGTCGCGCGCCGCCTGCGCGCCGCTCGCGTGCGGCGCTTAGGTCGCGCGCGAGCTGCGCGCGGGCCAAGCAGAAGCGGCGCACGAACAAAAATGCACGCGCGCAGCTCGCGGACAGCTCGCGATCGGCTCGCGTGCTGCGCATTCGCGGCGCATTCGCCAGATGTGGACGCACCCTTATGACTGAGTACCCAAGGACACTTAAGGACTTTGAAATATAAATACACTGATTAATTTATGGTCTTTGTTCTTTGTTACTGTTGTTTTATTTTTTAAACATGCAAAGTGAGCTTGAATTTATGTTAACTTTTATTATGAATGCAATAGTAACTCTGTCTGTCTGTTCAGCTTTCACACCAAAATGACTGAACTGATTTTAATGTCAGAAACAGATAGTCTAGCTAGAATAGACCCTGAAAAAGCACATAGGCTAATTTTTGTCCAGGTGCGGGAATTAGTTTTCTCAGGACTGCAGAGAACTTATAAGTATTTATTAAAATTTCAATACAATCGTGTCATGAACTATTTAAGAAAATGGTTTGGAGGATGAACTTGGTCAAGGTAAAATGAATTAGGCATTGTCTGTTTTTATTTTGTTTCTGACATGAATATAAAGAAGTGGTACCAGAATATAAAATGCTTGTACTATACTGCTTTAGAAAAATAAGGTCATTTGTCATTGATCAATTCAACTTAGTAGGTACTTTATGTTTTATTCAAATGGTGCCTTTAGTTTGTCCTCGAAACTTTGAAGTACTTATTACGTATTGTTTATGTTGCGGAAGCAAAATAATAATATTTGAACTTCTTGTGATGGCTACTCCGAAATATTACGCGATCATTGCTTGTAGTATTCGTATGTAGAAGGATCCTATGAATTATTTGGAAACATCGAAAAGTACAAGCCGGTAATCAAATTAAGTTGGTTTCACAGAGTACGTATCTATAGATTTCGTATTAACAATGAGCCTTTTCTGGTTGAAACAGACAGTTCAAGGCAAATAACTTTGCCTTTTTGATGCCTCGTTCATCCTCAGCAGTATGTTGCTCGGACAATTTGTATCTTGCGCAATCGCGTACGCAATTGCGTGGGAGCAAAGCTATTGCCGGAATCCCTAACTTTTTTAACCAACATCACAGAAGAGGTTTAAAAACTGATTTTAACATAAAACCTTATCCTAACAGCAAAAGACAAGGAACAATACAAGTTGGACATAGTGAACCTCAAGGCGAAGTTATCGCTGTGCGGCGCACAGGAGCAGGAGTCTCGCGGGGCGGAGGCCGAGGCCGAGGCGGCGGGCAAGCTGCAGAGGCAGCTCCAGGACTTAGAGGAACGCCTCGTTCGCACCCAGGAGTTGCTCGATGACGCCGTGTATGAGAGGGACACTTATAAAACTAAGGTATAACGCGTAACTAAGGTTACATGCATTTTAAAAACTCCAACTGTTAACTTGCTCCAGCTATATGTACTCACCGTGTAGACGCATCCTGTTATGTAAAAGTGATTTAACCACATTGTTATTGTTGTTCTGAGTTTTCAATATGGCTGACGGATTGTCTGATGTCTGTCTCTGAAAGATCTGGGCAAAGTTTGTCTTATTATCATAAAACTTAATCAACTTGTCTCTATGTTGATAGGTTGACATTGGCAAATAAATAGGGGTATACATAAAAAAAAAATAACTATTTGTTTACGGCTCTGCTGGAAGAGAGAAATAAACAGTACCTTTGTACTATTTTATATTACTTTTACTTCTTTCATCCGATCTCTTTCCGGTCTTGTCGGATTGCCGTCCCATCGGGTTATGAGAGTGAAGGAATAGGGAGTGCACCTGTGTCTGCGCAAATGTCGTGCACTATAGTGTGTCCTGCGAAGCTGGCTGATTTCCTTAGATGAGAACAGCCGAAATCGGCCGTGGACGCCATTAATATTATTACTTCTTTCATGTATGTACTGTGTACATAAATGGTTAAATAAATACATCAATAAATAAAACTTATAAATTATCCTATTTCATTTTCAATAAGAATACCTTATATCCTCCTTAATCTTCCATGTAGGTAGACGAACTAAAACAAGACCGAGACAAATGGCTGTCGCTCAGCCAGCGCGAGAGTGACCGCGCGGCCGAGCTGTCGGAGGAGCTGGAGGCCGAGCGCCGACACGCGCACTCGCTCAAGGAGCTCGTCAACGAGCTGCGACAGCACAACCGCCGCAACGGCCTCGACTCCAGCCAGCTCGAGTGCGACGATCCCGACGCCAGCATACAGTCCTTGACGCATAATATTTGTAAGTCTAGTAAATAATAACTTTTTTACAGGACTTTTTATTTAGCCTATGCTGACCCACTGCTGGGCAAAGGCCTCCCCCATAGCCTTCCATCTTTCCCTTTCGGACTTTATTTGTGGCCAGTCCTTAAGGACTTATAGGATAAAAAGATAAGATAAAAAGTCTTATTCAAAGTAAGCTGAAAATCAGTACTTTTTCAGGACTTAAAAATACCAAAACCAAATATAAAATACGAAAATAAATGCGAAAGTGTTTTTTACGCTTTCAAGATAGAACAATTGAATTGGGAAAGAAAGTATGGAGGGAGATAGCTAGAATGTATAAATTTTACTTAATAACTTTGGTGTAAATGTTGTGTCTTTTATTGCAGCTGTGTGTAGTGAAGCCTGTGCGAATGTCGTAGAAGTCCAACTTGGAGAGGAAAAAGCCAAAGTTGAGGCTCTTAAACAGCAGCTTCAAAGGCTTGAGGTAAGTTGCTATTGAAATTGGAATATTGTATTTATACAATATTGCTTCTTGTCTAGGCTTGGATGGGGTTATAACTATGTTATCACTGAATGTTCTCTCTTCATTATAGCACGACATGAATGAATTAAACCAGAAAACAGAAAAAGATAAACAAAACTACGAAAAACAGATCTCGGAACGAGATAGTGACATCCTCGATCTCAAACATCGCTTCAATGAAGAAGTTGAGGAGAAGAATAATCTGAAATCCCAATACAATGATGACATTAGCAAATTGAATAATGAAATAAATGAACTTGAACAAAAGATAAAAGATAACAATGACAACTCACGAATGATGATTGAAAATAAAATGCAAGAAATTAAAACATTGCAGGAAGAAAAACTATCACTTCTGCAAAGTCTTACTAATGAGACAACCAAGTTAGAGAACATCATAACTGGGCTGAAAGCTGAACTGGAGACTGAGAAACAGGCGAGGTTGGCCATGAGAGATAGTTACGAAAACCAAATGATGAAGCTCAATGAAAAAGTATTAAACAGAAACAATGAACTTGTTGAGTTACAAAACAGTATTTTTGAAAAAGGCGAGATGATTGAAACACTCCAAATGGATTTGAGAAACGAGAAAGAGATCTCAAATAAATACCACATCAACGTGCGTCAGCTGAGCGAACAGAAACGAGAAGTGGAGAACAAGTTACAAGATAAAAATGACGAAATGAATGCAATGCAAAAGAGTCTCGAACATAATATTTCAACAGTATTAAAAGAAGCTGATCATTTCAAGAATTTAGTATCCAGCTTGCAAGATCATTGCAGAGAATTGGAGCAATGCAAAACACAGTTGGATGGTGAAATAAAGAAGCAGGCTACTAGATTCGAAGAATTACTCAAGGATATGGACAATCTCAAAAATACTTATAATGAGGAAACTAAAAAGCTTAAGTTTGACTTAGATGAGAAAAATGCTATTATAAACTCACTGCAGACACAGTTACAAGATGAGATACATCATAAGATCGGTTATCAGGAGGAACTACAGAGACTGCAGGCAGCTAAACTCCACTTGTCTGAAGAGTTGAACAAGCTTAATGTGGAGTGTTCTAAAGTAAAGATTGAAGTGACAGGAAAGGAGCGGACTATCGAGTCTCTGGATCTATGCTTGAAAGAGGCCAGAGATACGAACGACAAGTTGAAATCGGATAATGAGAAACTGAACCAAGAATTGATGAAAATGTCCAATGAGATCACACATAAGAACAATAGTATAGAAATACTTAACAGTACATTTGAAACTACTAAGAAATCTTTGGAGGAGCAGCTCTCTGCTCAGGCTGAAACTATCGATTATAATAATCATAAGATAGCTACTTTGACTGGTAAGAAGAAATCTTTGCAAAGTCAAATAGAAGTTATAAATACAGAAAAAGCTAAACTAGAGAACGATATAGTCGCGAAGAATAAACAGATATCACAGCTGCAGGCAGAATGTGAGAAGCTCACCAAAACTATTGACGAGAATAAGAAGGGTAAGTATTTTAAACATTTTAAGGAACTTGTAGTTTACTTGATAATATCCTAATACAGTATTTCCTTTCAGCAATCCGAAGTTTGGATCAGAACATGACTAAAGAAAAACAAAAATATTCAGCACTTGAGACCACTTGCAACTCAGAAATGTCTAAAATTATGGGCAAACTGAGTGATACCGAAAAGACCATTAAAGAACTGAGCTCTAATTCTAGGAAATCTATTAAAAACAAAGACCATCAAATTCATACGCTTAACAATGAAATTGAAAACCTCAAGAGGGCTTTAGACATTGACAGAGAAAATATAAGTCTAATCAACAAGGAAAGAGATGCATTGACTCAAAAGTTGAATGACGAGATTTCTTTCAAAAATAAAATTGAAAAAGAATATCAGAATCAATGCAGTAACCTCGAAAATGTCACTTCTCTACTCAATGAGGAGATTTCCGACAAGAACCGCGAAATTGCCAAGTTGAAAATGGAACATGAATTGGCGATGAAAACCATTGAAGGAAAATGTAAAGGTCAGTATCACGAATAGGACATAATATGTATTTAAATTGAGTAAAAGTTCATTTAATTGTATCTTGTAACAAAAAAAATTATTATTTCAGAAATCCGACTTCTAGGAGAGAGGTTGTCCAAAGAAGATCAACTGGTCAGAGATATAGCTCACCAGAAAACTGTTGAGACAAAAGATTTACAAAAGAAGATCAATGAATTACAATCATTGAATCATGACTTAGAACAAGAAGTCAAGCAGGCCAATGATTGTAAGAAACAAACAATAGAAGCAATGCGGAAGGAAAATGAGCAGCTGCACTTTGCCATAGAGGAGGATAACAGTAATCATGAGGTTTTAGTCAAAGAAAAGGACTGTATCATCGACAAGTTAGAACAGCAATTTAAAGAACAGACTGTTCAACTTGAATCTATCAGGAAAGATTACGAAAATATTACACTAACTCTAGAGATATACAAAGTTGAGACTAAACAAAGTATTGAGGCAAAAGAAGAACTAGTAAGCAAATTAACACATGAAGTTGCAGCAATGCAGCGAACTCTAGCTGATCTTAGAAATGAAAGAGATCTATTGAGCAAAAACCTTGAAACAATGGCTCAACAAATGAAAGAAGCTGAGAACAAGAACAGAGAAGAAGTCGTCAAACTCGTAGAGACTTTAAATCATGAAGAGATCACTAATGCTGTCAGCATGAAAGAAAAAGAACTTCTGCAAAATCAGCTTACAGAGGAAAAGGCTGCCAGAGACAGTCTTCAAACAGAAAAGGAACATCAAAATGAAGAAATTAAGGTTCTTGTTGCAGATAAAAAGGAGCTTCTAAACGAAAAGGTTATATTAACACAGCAAATTGCAGAAGAGAGATCAGTTCGAAGAATTTACGAAGAAGAAAGGAATGCGCTCGCGTCTCAAACAACAGCTCTCGAAAAGAAGTTATTGAAACAGGTGGCTGCGACTGAAACTTTACTAGAAAATAAAGAATGTCTCACGCAGCAGCTCGTCGAAGAGAAATCTGCTAAAGAACTAGCGGAGAAGGAAAAGGAAAATCTTCTAATGGAGAAACATCTCATAGAGCAAAAGATAATCGAAGTTGAAAATAATAAAGAAGAAATGAGCAAGGAAATTGACCATTTGATTGAAAAGCACTGTCTGCTAGACAAACAGTGCGTGATAGAACGGGAAGCTAACGAGGTTCTAAGAGGAGAGAAACTGCAGTTGATTCAGAACTTGACAGCAGAGAAGTCTTCTAACGAGGTGCTACTCAAACAAAATAAAACTTTAACTAGTCAAAATGAATCTCTGAAACAAGACTTACATGAAATAAAAACGATTCAAGAAGTTCTGGTGGCTGATAAAGAGTTATTAATGAGCGAAAAAGAAGGACTCGTCAAATCATTGGGCGTTGAAAAGTCGGCTCATGATGAAATCGAAACAGAGAAAGATCAGTTGATCACAAAATTATGTGAATTAAATGAAAATTATAAATCCAAGGTTGATATTGTACAAACGGAACTTGAGAAGGTTACTCAAGACATGAACAGTTTACAAATAGATTTTAAAAGTAACTACATTATTTTATGAACTCACAAAGTACATACACATAAATACATATACCTTATTAAAAAATTTTGTATTTCAGAACAAGAAGAAATAAACACTCAAATAACAACAGCTCTGAACATTGGTCTAGAAAAATTGGTGAAAGGCCTACAAAAAGAGGGAATAGCCAACGAGGCATTACAAAAGATACTGCAATCTGACAATAGGTACAAAGCCAGTGACAAGTGTGAGACGCTGATGAACATTGCTGATGTATTGACCACGGAATTGGTGATGAGGCATAACCTGGAGAAAGCACTGGAACATGGGAACAGCTCGTTGGCTGAGCTCACGGAAAAGTTGAAGCAGAAGGAGATGCTACTCTTAGAATTGCAAGCAGAGGTCAAACGGCTGCAGCAAGTCGTTAGTGACAATAAGATTGGTAAGTGTCTCATGATTTACACTTTACAGCTTTTAAACCAAAAATTTTAATCTTGAAATAGGATCTTTTTGAGTTGATTCTTGTTTAACATCTATTAAAATGTTCCACATGTCAAAGTTGGCAACTTCAAATTAATACTTTTTCTTTACATCTTGCATGTCCTTCTCTCGTCTTCGATGTTCCTTCTCTATAGTCTTTTCAGCTATGTGGTCTGTGCAGTAATTCTTTGTGAACTTTACAGCAATCATATTTGCAGAGGACTCTGAAACCTGCAATGTTCTTAAACATTTATATGTCCTCGTTTGACTAACAGCCCCACGCGACTGTGGATATTTCAATTGGATACTTTGAATTCTTCAAACTATTATCTAATTTTCTATTCCATTTCACCTTAGCCTTTTCCTAGCCTGTATCTAGCCCTGGGGTTAGCTTCGCCTATATTTAATCGTCTACTTTGCTAAAAATGATTGCGCTTCTCCATAATATTAGTATTATTACATTTATTTGTAGAATTTACAAAACAAAATGAGTCTTATAACGCGACGATTGAGAAACAAGCAAGAGAAATGCATGTCTTGCAACAAGAGAATCAATCTCTTACTAACGATCTCAATGATGTAAAACTGCAATTGGAGCTTAAAGTACATTCTCTGAAGGAAAAACTAATAGATAATGAAGATTTAACGGACAAACTGAAGAGCACCTATGAATGTCAGCTTGACAACTTAAATGTAATGATCACTAAGCTGACTAATTATTTGAAAGATAAGTCTTTGGAGCTGGAAACTGTAAGGAAAGAAAAAGATCGGGTCTTGCAAACTGTTGAGGAGAAATGCGAAGGTAAGCAGTATACTAAATCACTTTAATTTTTTTTAAAGCTTGTATTTTGTTACCACCTCAGCATTGAATTCTCGTAAGCTTTCGACACTGTCAGTAACTGTTAAATAATATGTTTTTTTTTCTTTATAATTAAAATCTTTTGTAAATCTACATCTTTAAAAAAAGTTTAGTTCGATTATAAAACTCAGACAAAAGATTACCATTTATTCGAGTATTTAGTTCTCTCCAAGTGAGGGTGTTCCCCAAGGACACATGTTTGGTACATTCATATTTTTGCATTGTCAATTTACTTAATTCGCTTGGAAGCAAGGTTTTTAAAGACATAGTCCTTTAGTTTACCTTTTATTACAGTGATAAAAGGTTTGGAAGAAGAGGTCAAAGCTGAAGTACAAAAGCAACAAAAATTGATCAAAGACTTTGAATCCGAAAGACAAATACTTAAGAACATGGTCACAGTCACTGAATCTATCATGGAGGACCAGAAAGTCACTCTAAATAACGTTGTAGCCGAACATGCACGTGCCAACGAGGTATTACAAGAAGAAAATAAAAACATTAACGAATTACTAGAAAATAAGAAGAAAGATTTTGAAACCAAGTTACAGGAAAAAGATGCAACTTTAGAGACCCTATTTAAAGAATTGGCAGAAGTCAGACTCGAAAAAGATAAGATTGAAAAGGAAGTAAGCGTCGAAAAAGGAGAATTAGGAAATGAGGTGAAGAATTTAGAAACAAAATTAATCGAGAAAGAAAGAGAATTAGAATCAGTGTACCAAGAAATTGCAGAATTAAGACGTGACAAAGACCTCAAACAAATAAAAGAGAATTTAGTGTCAGGAATCAAAGAAATTATATCAGAGTTGCAAAAGAAAACTGTTGAATTAAAGCAATTGCAAGACGATAAGATTACTCTGGAATGTACAATACAGAAGTATAAACATGGTAAGTGGACATATTTTAGTCAAATGCTAAGAGGTTAAATTAAATTCAAATATTAATAATAAAGAGTGTTATTTTCAGATATGGTGTCATTAGAAAAACGTAATAGCGACCTTCAGTTGAAAGAGGCCGCCGTTGATACACAATTACGTACTGAAATTGATAACCTAAATAAAGCTTTGCAAGAACAAACCGAAACAAATACAAATTTAGAACTTACATTGAAAGAAAAAACTGATATTATCAAAGAAACTGAAGAAAAAGCTAAATTACTTCAAGAACAGGTTAATGTATTCGAACAAGACAAAAATACATTGGAAGAAGAGAAAATAGTCTTGCTGACTGATGTTAATGAATTTAAAACTAAGGTCAGCCATTTGGACACGACTATTTCTGCTCAAAAAGAAGAAACAGCTAAATTGAATAATGAGAAGCAGACTTTAGTGAAGATTATTGAAGAAAACAAAAATGGTACGCTAAAAAATACTTGACTACTTATATCCTTAGCAGTTATAGAACATAATAATATATTTTCGCTTTTCAGAAATATCGAAATTGGAGCAACTCCTTAAAGAAGCTCAAGAGCAACACAAGAAACTGGGTGATGACGTCAGCCACGATAAACTATACTTGAACAACAAATGCGCGATCCTACAGGAGTACCACGATAAAGCTGAAATACAACTCGAAGAGCGACAGAAAGAAATTGTTATTTTGCAAAAAGAACTCGACACATTAAGAGCAAAAGTTAAACTATGTGAAGAGGAATCTAAAGCTAAAGATGCGATCGTATCTAAAATAAGTAAAGAAAAAGATGTGGTTATTGGCTCTATAACTAAAGAGTTACAGGATGAAAAGGCAGCCAAGGATGTATGCGAGAGAGAAATAGAAGAAAAAACTAAGATTATTAAGTCGTTGAAACAGAATTTAGAGGAAATGAATATTGAGAGAGAAGCATTGCACATTCTGAAGAAGGAGAACGCAGAGCTTATAAAGGCTATTGGACATAGAGATACATGTATGTACTTAATGTTTTTGAGGTTTACCTTTAAAGTTATAATTTAATTCTCAGACACAGTTCACATAGACTAAGTTAAGAGAAATTCTTTAGTGCAAATGTTTCCTAATAAATAACATGTATTTTTCGCAGTTGCAGCAGCGCAAAGCCAAGAGAGAACGTCCAGCCACAAGCACTCAGGTCACGCTGAGAAGGAGCACCGCGACCTCCAACACCAGGTAGATAACACATCATCAGACATGACACACTCTTCCACGGAGAGCTTAAAGACCATCTCAGACTTAGAAAAGATCATCCAGGACAAGAACCGCACGATCACGACTCTCAACAGTGACGTCACATACCTCAAGACGCTGATGGCCGAGTCCGAAACTAAACTCCTCGACGTCACCAAGGAGCTCGAGGTTAGCAAGGAGAACTGCCACCAACTCTCCACTCAGCTCAAGAAACTTGTGCAACAGAAAAATGACGAGATCGCTGACCTCAAGAAACAAGTGAATAAAATGAGCGTCACCGAGAACAGAGCCACGCAAATCATTAAAGTGTCGGCGAAGTACCAAGCGATCATTCTCAAGAGAATCGCAGAAATAAAGACCAACACCGTACTCAAGGAGCTCACTAACTTCGGCAACTCCAACTACGATAGCGAAGTGAAGCGCAGCCTCAGCGCTGGCACCATCACTATGGAAGATCTGGAGAACTTCCTGGAGACCACGGACAGACATCTGAGGAAGTGTTCAGAGAAACAGGTGGCTTTACAAAAGGAACGAGACAGGTTGGCCGAAGTGAACAGGATCAACGAGTCGGAAATAATAAATCTGAAAAAGTTTTTGACAGAGCTGTCCGCCAGCTTCCAAGCATTCAGCGCTGTGAAGGAGACGTACACGCAGAAGCTGAGCAAGGTGGTGTCCGTGCAGCGCACCGTGCGGCGCGAGGTGCTGAGCCTGCAGGGGCAGCTGTCCGCCGCCGCCATGTGCACGCTGGAGCGGGGCTACGCCGCCGCCGCGCAGGACCTGGCGGAGTGTGCCCTCAGCCTGCAGCGCTGGCACGAGCGCTGCGTGGCGCGGACCGTGTCCGCCGAGAGGCTGCAGCACGCCTTCCTCAGCGACAGCGCCCGCGCCTCGCTGGCCGGCGCCAGCTTCCACAACGCCGCGCTCGACGTGCAGCTGGACGAGCTGGACGCCACCTTCCAGCGCCTGCTGGGCGACGCGGCGCGGGCGGCGCGGGGCGAGGGCCGGGACGACACCCAGCTCACCGTCATGGAGGTCCGCGCAGAGTACGAGGACAAACTCAACAGAATGAAGTCCAAAATGGTCAGTATCCTCCCCGTACTGTTGTTGATATTGCTATACCAGGTCGTGTGGTGGTGCTACCTTATGATGGACGACTGACGGCACAGCCGATTACTGTTATGACTTGTGAAGTCAATATATTTATGTTGTTTTCAATAAATTGTTTTAATGTTTTGCTTTTGTTTTATTTTTAGTTTTTACGCTTAGTGTTCATTGAGAGATGGTTTTGGTAGTTTTGCCTTATAGTTAGAAGCCGATGCCAAGGTAATATATTTGTATATGTTTATGTATGCATGGCCTGGTGCACGAGTGAATATGCTTGCATGCTACGCTCGGCGAGCGCGGGCTGACAGTGCGTGTACTTGCAGAAGCAGCTGTACACGGAGCAGATCGCGGCGTACAAGGACAAGCAGCGCGCGGAGGTGGCGGCGCTGGAGCGGGAGCTGGCGGCGGCGCGGGCGCGGCTGGCGGAGTCGGCGCGCGCCTACGAGCAGCACATCCGCGGCCTCACCTCCGAGCTGTGGAGCGTGGGCGAGCGTCTGCTGCTGCAGCGCGACGAGGCCGACTGGCTGCGCCGCAAGCAGCGCTCCGGCTCGCTCATGTCGCTGCAGCACGTGCACTCCGTACGTACTCTCCTGCCATTACCACTACATACTACACAATGGATGTGATCAACATAAAACTTAACTATATTTCGTTTGCAGTCCGGCCTCGTCCCGTTCCAAGAGGAGCCGGCGCGTCCGTCCGACTCGCACTCGCTGCGATCTCTTCCTGTTAACAACAACGCCACTAGACGAGGTAATTTATAAGCATAATACAGACAAAAGACAGCAATAACATTTCGTTATTTAAAAAAGGATAGTTTAGTAAACTATACTTCTGATGATTTGTATTTTTTTGTACATAAATGGTATGTATCTTTATAATCAATATTTATTCCCAGAGGGTCGCGGTCTTCACATGTCGGACGAAGAAGGCGAGGTGTTCGACAACCGTTGGCTGAAGGAGCTGGCCGCCACACCGCGGCGCGAGTCTGCAGTGTCCGGACATCGGAAGTCCTCAGTGTCCGGACACCGCGAGTCCGGCGCCCCCGGACAGCGGCTGTCTGAGCTGCGCTGGCGCAACTCGCTGTGTCCGCCGCATCTCAAGAGCTCCTACCCTGCTGAGACACAGTTCACACATGCCGTCGATGAAGAGGATATAAAGGTACTATATCACAATTTTCATTCTTGATACTTTACATAATATATGACTAGCTGAAGTACTTGTGCACTACACGCAATTCTGAAGACCTTTAACTAAGTAAATGATGTTGTAATGTGTCAGTGTATCGGGCTGGCGGGCGCGGAGACGAAGCCGCAGCGCAAGGAGGTCGGCATCACGGCGTACAAGAAGCCCGGCCCGCCTACGCCCAGCAAGCAGGCTGGCAGGCTATCCGCTACTGTGAGTTTGTTATTTTTATCAACTTCTGATAGGTCATTTTCTTCGGTTAATAAAAGTTCTGCACTCGATAGGCGAAATTAGAAGGGGCTGCAACCGACAAGAGCTATTAAATGAATTAATCAATTTTTATTTTTATGTATTTCTAATATTTTAACGGTGACACGAACCAGCTATCGGTGTTTCAGGAACGTTCATCTATCGACATTGTCATGATCACGTATTGCGATCTTCAAACACAGTATTAGAAGTAATTATAGAGGATATTTGTTTGACTTCATCATCTCCCGAGCCTTTTCTCAACTATGTCGGGGTCGGCTATTCTATGTACAGAATATTTAACACTTTGCAAAACTAAGTGTTGAATTTACCATTTCATGCAATATCCGTTGTTTTTAGGACTCCGAGCTCCGCGAGTCGCTGCGCGTGGAAGCGGAACCACAGCCGTCTCGTAAGACTAGCACTCCGTCCCGGATCCGGTCGCTGTTCCGATCATCCAAGAACGATACCGCCGAAGTAAGTCCCACTATCACTTCATACTACAAAACAAAGTCGCTTTCTCTGTCCCTACATCCCTATGTTATGTATGCTTAAATCTTCAAAACTATGCATTTTTTGTAACATTGGTTAAGCCCGCGGGGAACAGCTACAAGGCTATAAATGTTGTACCTTATGAACATAAAAAAAAATATTTTCTGAATATTATGTGTACTTACGTAAAATATTTTGTTTTAGGGAACCCCACGAAGCAGAAGACTGAGTAATATTTTTAGGAAGAAGTAGCACTACTTATATCTAAATAAATTAGTGTATTTATAAATGTTTGACAGTACGGAAACTTAGTCAAATGCCTCTTCCGTCAGAAGCTTTTTTAAGATAATTTAATATTTTATTAATGTATAGGATTGTGTTAATACATTTTATTGTATTGTATAATTTTTATACATACCGCCTGAATGGCCGTTATTTTTAACTCTGATTGAGAACTTCTTTATTTTTTAAGTGTTTTAAAAATAATAGCCAACGTCTCGTTTTTTTCCAAACTACTTTCATTTGCCTTATTGTTCTATTCAAATTTCATAAAAAACGTTCATTTTACAAAGAACAATTGTAACGACAAGTATGACGAGTTTCCATACTGTTAACATGTTTATCATGTGGAAGTAGTTTTATGAAATTTGATTTGTAAACGAAATTTGTTAATAAATAAATTAATTTATTGCTTTTTTTAAAACCTTGTCTCATTTCAATCAGGCAAAATTTGTCACACTGTTTTAGCGGCCGTTTTTTGGCACCCTATGTAAAATGTGTTTCCCTATTTAAACATAAGCCTAACTTAGCATTTGACTAGCTGATGCATGTAGTGAATTTGCAGTAGGTTTGCTACGTTCCAGCTACTTTGGGTTTCATAAATAGTCCAAAATCAAATAAAAACCGTCATTATTTTCATATTTTCTTTAATTCATAGAAGTACACCACGAAAATCACTATAGCACCAAACATTACATACAAAATGTACAAAATTGTGCCAGTTTACTCATCACATTTAACGAAGGAATGAAGTCTCGCTCATTGACACAATGCGTTCAACTTAACGTCTATCTCGTGACGATTGTTACTGGCGAACTTACATTACTATTATCTAGTTATTCTGAATTACATGCTGCGTCGTACAATAGCATGCAGGCGTGACCACTGCGCTACCTTCGTGACCGGAGCGGGTTAGCATCGTGTCTAAATGCCACGTTTGTGGCTGTGTATTTTATGTTCAGTACCTAATTACCTAAATTAAATGTTGACACATTATGTGAGATTTACATCCACTGCCGATAAGGCTCAAAGTGCACTGACGACCAGAAGCAACAACGACGACAACGTATTAATAGCCTAAATATTACATAGCGTACGAATTATAATATCAACTTTATACATAGAATAAATAAAGTTTTTACTATGTCAGTGTGCCTTGATCCTTATTTTCTCAGTCACGCAAAATGTTAACGAGCCAGTCAGAACAAAAATCGTATCAATATCAATCGTATCATTAACTACATAATAAATTAACCATAACTGTAATCGTAATATACAAAATAATCGATCTATTTACAAAAAATCTCAATAGTAAATTAAATTATGATTGCAGTTTAAAAAGGAAATAAGAAAAATAATTATTAAATGTGTATAATGTAAAAATATAGTAGATTTCTGATGAGATTGGATCTAACAATAAATCGGTAATGATCGCAAGATCCACGATGTAATATAAACACAGCTTGTAGAAGTACTTATTATGTGTATAAGTATCAGGTTTATGAAATCAGATTCTACACAATCAAATTAAAAATATTATTGGTTTTAGGTTTTGTTGAACTTTTTATAAGCTTTTGATTGCATATATCAAAATGTTTTCGTCGTGGTCGAGGATCAACAACTAAACGTGCTACATTTCTGTGCAATTTGTGGCTGCATTGTTGGCAACAAAACTGCCTGTTCATTACAACAATATTTACTTACACTGATGGCCGAGCAATCTATGTCTGAGCCATGGTGCTATTCAAAATGTTTGCACACATTTTGCACAGTAACATATCAAGTCTAGACGCACCTTTATAAAAAAGAAACAGATTCACAAGTTATGTTACTTAGATTAACATTCACCAATAACACAAACATTCAAATATTACATTTTCTATGCATCTATTAACTTTCTATAATAATAATAAAACAATTTTCAGTATCTACTTAATGATTGTGAGTAGCGTGTGCGTTTAGGTAGATTGCGTCTGTTAATGTTGGTGAACACAGTTGGTGAAACTGAGTTGCGTGTTATACGCCATTTGCCATTTTATTAATATTGAAAAAATCTTTTCAACAACTAGTTTCTTGATGTTCTGGTAAACCCAGGATTGTGAATTCGACATTAGAAGTACCTATGCGCGTATCTGAATGTATCTGATTTGTTTTGAAAGATTCGATTTGTTAAAAATAAATTACTCAATTGAATTTCACAGAACTGTGTGATGCCGGCTAAAGTCAGTATTTTTCCTTGTGTTATTGTTTTAGTAAATGTCTAAAAATGTTATCCTTATTACTAACAAAATTAACAAATTGGCAACTTATTTTAATGAGTTTGTAGTTACTGGATTTTAAGCCCAGTATAAGTGTTATTATTATTAATTCTCTGGATTGTTTCATTGTAACTACAGCGAACAGGTCCATTACGGTACCTTACCAGAGTTCACTAGCCCTGACCGAATAATATTCAATTTAAACAATTTCACTTAATTTTAACTTATTAATAATTTCACTTACAAACTTCAATAATCGATTTAAGATTCATCTACACAAAATGTAACTTTTATTAAAAAACGATTGATTACAGAAACAAAGCAACTTTTATAGAAAAGAGAAGCTCAACACTTTATAAAATGCGAATTAATTCAAACACCTAAGTGATTCTATATTATGATCCACAGCGGAACAGATCTGTTGCGTTCGCGAACACTCGATAGGACATTTCGTCTTACATCGATACATTTGAATAAGTTACAGTCTCTTATCACATACATCATCAGCCTAGCTATGTAACACGTTTTATTATGTACCTAGTTGTGTAGGTGTGCGTCACGCGCTAGAGGCAGGCGTGCGGGTTGTGCGAGCACCAGCGCGGCCACAGCGGCGCCGCCCGCACGCCCCGCGCCAGCAGCCGCGCGCGCTGCGTGTCCAGGCGCAGGTACACGTCCGGCGCCGCCGCCTCCGCGCGGTCCGCCCACAGCCGCTCCGCCAGCGCCGCCGCGCGCGGCCACACGCGCGCGTGCAGCCCGCCCGCCGCCAGCTGCTCCGACCACTGGCACGCGGCCCCGCCCTGCACGCGCCAGCCCGCGCCCGCCTCCTCCGCCCACGGCCGGTGCTCGTACACCTGCTGCCACGAGCGGTACGGCCCGCAGTGCCCGTCCGAGCTGTCGCGCCACGACCCGAAGCCGCAGTCCAGGTACCACGCGTCCACGTGCGACAGCACCGCGCGGAACCCGGCGTCCAGCACGGCGCGCGACTCCGGCCAGCGCGACGAGCCCCACACCTGCACGCCCAGGTGCCGCGAGTCCAGCCGCTCCAGGTACGGCGAGCGCGTCAGCCGCGACGACCACAGCAGCACCAGCTCCGGCGCCCGCCCGCCGTTGGCCAGCTCCAGCGCGTGCAGCGCCCGCCGCGTGAACTCCAGCCACAGCTCCATGGGGTCGGTGTCGTTGAAGTGCTGCGCCCAGCACCGCTCCGACACCTCGTCGCCGCCCAGGTGGAACAGGTCGTCCACCTCCGTGAGTTGGATGATCTCGGCGTAGATGCGCTGCAGCAGCTCGTACACGTTGGGGTTGCGCGGGTTGAGCTGTCCGCAGGGCGGCTCGCCGCAGTAGGCGCTCCAGGGCTCGAGCTCGATGCAGTGCGCGAGGTGGCCCAGGCCGGCGCTGGGCCCCCAGCCCCACGCGCGGCCCACGTGCGCCGGCGCGTCCACCTCCAGCAGCACGCGCACGCCGCGCAGCTTGGCGTGACGCACCACGGCCCGCACGTCGTCCGGCGAGTACACGGCGCCCGGCCCGTACGCGCCGTGCTGCGCCAGCTGCGGCGCGCTGTCCAGCCGCAGCGGGAACGACTGCGAGTCGCTCACGTGCCAGTGGAACGTGTTCAGCTTGCACGCCGCCATCGCGTCTATCGTTCGTAATATCTCATCCGTTGGGAAAAAGTTGCGAGCGGTGTCAAGGAGCAACCCGCGGTAGGAGAACCTCGGCGCGTCTACCACCGTGGCGGCCTCCAATATAAGTAAGGAGCCGGCGTAAGGGTCCAACCACACTATCTGCGATAGGGTCTCAAACCCGTGTCGGGCGCCACAGAAGGAGTGCGCGGTGATGTCGGCCACTAGAGTCTTCCTGCTGGGGCGCAGCGTGAGCTTGTAGCTCTCGTCGGTGTCGAGGCGCATGCGCGGGTCGGCGCTGCCGTTGATGGCGACGCGCACGTGCACGTCGCGCGGGGCGCCGTAGTCGGCCGGCCGGTGGTCGCCGGCGCTGCGCTCGAGTGCTCGCATGTCTTCGCGCATCAGCTCGAAGGCCTCGCTGAGGTGGTCGGAGACGTCACGCGACGGCGACGCTATGATCTGCAGCTTGAAGCCGTCGGCGCGCACGGGCTGCACGGCGGTGGCGAGGCTGACGGGCCCGGTGGGCTGCGGCCACAGCTGCGTGCTGTCGCACAGCATGTTGCACGTCGGCAGTGACTGCAGCGTCGACGTCTCCGACGCGAGTAGCCTCTCGCACCGTAAGTTGCGGCATACCCAGCTCCATTGTGGTTCGACACCTCTGTGGTAGAAGAAGAAATAGTAAATGAATTACCTAATGATTTCATTGATTGCCTAAGCCTAGTATTGTGGCTGGAGAAATACGTAACATTATTTTTCCTATCACAAAAAGAGAGCCTTTCAAAAATCCAACAGCATTAACGTACTCTTATGTAGTCCACACTCGAAAACGTAAGTACTTACGCATATAGCGCGTGCAGCGGTCGGTGCGCGCGGTCATCGCTCTGCTGTCTCCAATACAGCAGGGCGGCCGCCGTGCACGCCGCCGCTGCTAACAGGAGCAGTGCGCGCCGCATGCGGGCCACTCGGGACAACTGCGCCGACGCGCCGCGTCCTAGCGTCTCGCCCCACCACTTCATTCCCGATCCTAGCTACGGTCCTGGAACAAACATAGTACCTATTAGATTTTTTTCCTGTTTAATCATATGATTACGTCATCGCTGTAAATAGAACTTTAGGTAGCAACAGAATGATTTTAATAGGATATTGAAATTAGGTCACCAACCCGCATTGAGCAAGCGTGGTGATTAATGCTCAATCTTTCTCCGTGTGAGAGGAGGCCTGTGCCCAGCAGTGGGACGATAAAAAGGCTAATACAATACAATTGAAATTAGGTTGAGGGTTTTATCGAAAAAGTGACCTCGAAGAATTGAATGAACACTGTAAGTGACCACGATGATGCTAATCCACGCAAGAGTGTGGACATTTCTCCTATTGGTTCGTTCTTTACACCTGCACCACGGTAGACTTCGTTTAGAAAAAGGTACCTAACTAATAAAAAGATAAAGCTTGACCACGCTTCACTTTTAGAAACTGTATCATTAGTGCGTCTATTAAAAAATAAAACAGGTGCAACACCTCTGAGATTTGCTAATAAACAGATATCAAATACATATTTAACATAATTATGATGAGGTCAATAACCGTAGCTGTTTGGCAGAAAGCCTGTCAGACTGGGTTTGTTCGATCTAGACCTATCACACTTGGCTATAAAATTCCACTGTTTGTAGTATTCTGTATTTATCTCACATACTGTCTTTGTAAATGACTGGTTATATCAATTTTATTCCCATCGAAGATCTATATAAAATACCTCTCTTCGTCACCGAAGGCAAAATGGCAACGATTTTCGGAACATCCCTTCCGTTTAAGTAATATTTTCTCTAGTGATTGAATAAAAATAGAATAAAATATTTTAAAAGAATATTGTAACTATACGTAACCAATTACTACTTTTTCAAAAATATAGGTCATACACTGACGAAAATAAACTTGATAACTTTGTCGCGCAATCAATTACTCAAGAAGCGCAAACGTTGAAAAGGAAAATTTTCATCAGCAGAAGTAGTGCAATAAAAACCAAATGAATAACCGAGTCACGAACACATAAAACAACATGATCATCCCTCGTACTTCCTCAGGATTAAAAACTGCATGTTTAAGGACTTGTAGAAGGCACTATAACAATAGGAAGTCGGTAGTCGTGAAACTAGTTGATGCAGTTAAAACAATCCTCGACGGCATCGGCATTCGTTTTACGAGACAGCGAGGTGTCTATTCGAAGCGAGGCGAGTTAAAAGGCGCCAGACGTTCGCTTTTAGGTCACTCCTCACTGGGGCATTATGCAGCTTGCTTCTTGATATTGTCTGCTCAAGATGTCGTACATAAGCTATTTTCTTTTACAGTATATAATCTGTATTGTAGGATATAACAATTACGTACTATTGATAGACAAGTCATTTCTTTACGGTCGTGAGTTTAGGTTTTATATAAGCTTTATGTACTCGAAGAATAGGGCGTTATAATATTGATCATTCTTGTCTTACAGTTCCATAGTAGATGATATCGTTACCGTGGGTTCCACGATGAGTAGTAGCGTTCTGTTTTAAATAATTCTTCTCTCAAAATAAAATCACCCAGTCTAGTGATAAATAAACCTTCGTCATTGTTGTGCAAAAAGCAAGTATTTGTCAACAACAATGCGTTAACTAACGCATAAATGATGCGTCAATATTCAAAACATATGCAATCATAGCTGCTTTAGCAGTTACGATGAAACTACGATTAGTAACGATAGGCACTACCCACGGAGGACAAAAGACTAGCGGAGATGCCCTAAAGCAGGTAGGTCACGCGCCTTCAGGTAGGTCAAATACGTCACGACTACGTCACGGCAGGCGTGGCTGGACACCGCCCATATACCGTCCTTCACATCAAACTGACATCTTGTCATAGTTGTATTATTACAACAATTTCAACAGATTTTATTTGTTACTCGATTAAAACGATGAAATGCGCTATCATTAATTGTAGAAATTGCTCAGGATCCAAAGTCAAACATACCGATAGGATAACATTTCACATGTAGGTAATATTTTAGCTTTAAAACATATTTTTTGCTAGAGACATCTGTCGTCGAATAGCTGCATTTCTAGAACTTCTAAGTGAATTTGTATTATTTTCGTATCAACCTTTTATCAATGTATATTATTGGTATCAATTTTTTGCCTTAAAAATAGCTTAATTTTTCCTTGCATCGTACAAGCTTTTTTATTTACAAACCAAAATATATGATACCATGAAAATTTAAAATTATAAAAACACCATCTTTCGGTAAGTAGTCGACTTAATATTTGAAGGAAAATTGTGTTCATCAAGACAAAGAGAGTAGAGACCCGTTACAAAATTAAATGCTACCAGGCATAGAAAATTCACTCACCCATTCTTTTAAAAGGTCGTATTTAAAATCATAACTCTATGTATTTTTTTGTTTTATCTAAGAAAAACATAAAGGTAAAAAGTACTTTTGTAAGAAGATTTCTCGATATATGTGAATATGAATTTCTATGTTAGGGTGGATGAACAAGGATTTTCCTGTCTATGTAGAAGGAATATTTTTCAGTTAAAAATTATAGGTAGGTACTGTGTTATTTTAAATATAAGGTGAGACGAAAATTGGTGTAGATTTATTTATATTCATCATCAGCAATGTTTTACATAGGTATATCTCTCTTCCCGTACATACTTTTTGAATGTACCTTTACTCAGAGCAACATGCTACACACAAAGTCTGCTATTTAGTGGATGCGCCGTTATGATATAGTTGTGAAAACTCTGATAAACACTGACCCTATAATTTTAATTCCTATTTTTCTTGGTGAATTTCATAACATGGCAAAATTGAAAATAACAACAGTCATCATCAGCACGGTTCTAGAACAAATAGAACAAATTTTCGTGCTTGTGACGCCATAGTGGCTAGTAGACGAACTAACACAATGACATAAGTTGATACTTAAATTACACAATGGGGGTATTTTAGACCGGTGGTGAATAAAAATGATTTTTTAATCGAGTCTCCATTTATTGATTCCTAGTAGAATTATACCTATCTATTTCATTTTTGAGGGTGTAAAGAAATTGTTGTGGGGCAATTTTTTCGAAAAATAATACTTGTATAAGTACAATTTTTCTATCTTTTTTATCTCTCTCTTTTTCTTCGTTCATTTCAAATGAATGCTTGTTCAAACTTTCCAATTCAATTACTATTTTTAAAGAATTAATAAGTTTGAGTATTTACTTTACTTTTTAGTATGTCACTAGTGGTCGATGTTAGTTTAGGGTTAGATTTTAATTATCCTATTCCACGCTAGATGGATTTACAAAAAATGGGCGGCTTCCCATAAAAGGCGTATAAGGGTGGAGCACGGGTGGAGTCAGTAACTTTCCTCGTCCCCCGCTCACCCGAATTTTGGCGCGCTGCTTTGTTAGGAGATTTTACGTTAGGGCACCTCCGCTAGTCTTTAGTCCTCCGTGGCACTACCCATAGAATTGGCACATATGATTGGTATGTATGTATTTTAGTAGCAATATGCCAATATTGCTACTAAAATTATGAGTGTATGAAAATAAACATTGTTTGTAGAGTTATGAAACAGTAAAACAAGTGTTTTGAGCCATCGCGGGCTTCGGCGAAATAAACTAATTAACTTATTTGTGCGCTTATGTTGGCAAAATATGTTCTATAGAACATGTTATTGAAAAACTTAAACATACATAGAAACAACGCACTATTATTATATTTTCCTCCGGTTTCCCCACTAATTAGACTGTGGGTTTCAGATAACAGTGTTTTGCGGAAAATTCTACCTAAAATAGTTTAAATTAAACGGATTTTCCAAGAGTCAATATTTGATTACAATAACATTTGAACTTTGCTTATGGAGGAAAAAAAAATTAACGCGTTGAGATAAAAACACTCAATACATTTTGCCTTTTCCTTAAAGTGATAAAAAGAGAAGTGTATTTAGAAGTTTAGACGCGCTCAGTGCCATTCAATAGACAAAAATAGTGCCGTGATATTAATTCTTGTAATGCAACATCATCATCATCATCTCACTAACATGAAAAGCAACACTTTGAAATAGGAATAACATCTAAAATCAGCTTTGGTATGGCAATCCCAACAGACCAATTGGTATTAATATTCTTTCACAGACTCATGTCTACGGTGTATCTGAATTCCGAATCCTCTTGTTTGGAGTTCCGGATTGAATAGTTTGGCTTGTGGACGCCGAATGAAATACGGTCCAGTTAGAATTTATTCAAAAGCACATTTGTAGTGGATTTTATGTGTACGCATCTGCCTATGTATGGCTTCCTCGGGTGCAAAATTGGAGGGTCAATTCGTTATTCAGCACTAGTCGTTGCACTCAAACTCTTTACACAAAACAGAATCAGTTAAAAATTGCTATCACTGGTTTATAACCTTTCTTCCGCTCTTTTCCGTTTCTGCATCTTTAAGAAGTGAATCCAAATGCACTTTTACTTTGAACTTGCGTATTCTAGCGCGTACACTATACGACTTTGGTTTTACTTTTCTCTTCGGCAAAACCCGTCTCGTGGCTAAACTGGCGTTTTTCTACTATTCTTTATGTCATGTAATTCGTGCACGCAACGATCTGTTTCAGGCGTTTAGCTCGGTGCAACGGCTTCACGTGAAGGGTATGTAATTATACCACACTTTGCAGTGGTTAATTACACTTGTGGCTCAACAATCCATGTTAAACGCTTTTTGTACGCGCTACTTGTTCCTCATAGTTTATTGTCAAAGTGAGAAAGTTTTATGGAGATTTTTTAATATTTTCTGTCTTTTTAACGATATTTTTATCGTGTCGTCCTGATCTGCCTGAATTGGACAAGCAACTCGCTCTATCTTAAAAAAAAAAAACAATAAGAACTGTTGACAACTGTGTATTGCCATCCCATTAATCTAACCCGATGATGCATAAAACACATCATATTTTTAGAAAAAAATCAAATAGATATTTCACTCAGTTGTTACTTAATGCACATCAGTTCTTGAAGAGGCACTTTGAATAATTTCATAGAGTATTCTGTCGCAAAATGACGATGCATGCTATATTTGCAATCCTCCATAATGTATTGCCCAGACTATTACAACTTTCGGGATCGTTGCAACATTTTCAACATTTGCAATTGGTATAAGTGGTTTGGGAGAGTCTACGAAGTTGCATATTTGATATCCGAATTCACTGACCCCGGCACGCTCGGGTCCCGCTCTGCTAACTTACAAGTACCGACAAGCATTCAATCTTCGACCTTACTCCATCATGATAAGGGTTATATTATCCAGTGTCTGGCATACGTTTGCAGCACTTAATTTAATTTCCTGTAATAGGGAAATAATCTGTACGAAATTATGTACAGAATGGACATTATTAAGTTTGTTCGTGAACTGTTCTATTTTCGTTAGGTATCATGTGAGTACATTCTTTATTCAATGATAATTGTCTGTGCTATCTACAGTCGGTGAATGTTGACCTACGTGTTGTCAGGTGTAGATTGCACAATTTTGGATTTAGTTGAAAATCTGAAAGCGGTTCTCGTTCCCTTCCTAAATATTTAAGGTTTCAGCCAGGTAGGTATAAAGTGAAGTATTTTTTGGGTTCTCGGGGTCTGAAGACTCTTTTAAGTTAACTTTTCCATGAATACATCAACCCCTTTTCATTCCCTATTATAATGGGGTATTCACAGCATTTTGTGAGAAAGTTACCAGGCGTGCATAAAGTATGCAACGGTAGCTGGGAAGTAAGTTTCACGAGGATGTTGAAGAGGCCGCTACGGCCGTTTGTAACGAACATTTATGGCAAAGCAATGTAAAACATGAAGCTGAGGTTTTGTTGATTTATCTCAAAAATGAATGATAAAATCATGCAGTACATGATCAAAATCATGTTTTCCCTTAAATTTACAATTGTTCGACCCCAGCGTTTTTGATTAAACTCTATTGTCCTCTATTTTAGATTTTTTTATTGTAGTCAATAAACCCTTGACGTCTTGAATTGATGCACAGGTACCAGGGCAACAGAAAGCCATACAAGTAACCCTAGCGTAGTTGCTTTGTTATTACTACTTCATTTATAGGCAGGGAGCAGCCTGCTCCTCTCTAGGGAACCACCACCTGCGTACCACTTGCCACTCAATATATTCAAACGCTTGTTTTAGCTCTTTCACAGATAGGGAATACAAGTTTGGCAATACGATCAAATTATAATGAAGTAAACTTCAAGCATAAAGTTCAAGGGGATATACGGTCGATGACATTATGCTTGAAGCAAAGTCATCTCATATTTGAAGCAATAACCTCCTGTATTTTTAAATAGAGGTCCATAAAGCAAAAATACTAAAATAGAAGAATGAAAAACCGTTTCGCGTTTCAGTTACCTAATTAATAATTTTGGTAGTCCAGGTAAAAATAGAGTTCGTAGAACTTCGTGGTCTTGTCCAAGTAGATAATAGCTGTCTGTGTCGGCCAATCGCGTGACGGCTGCGGCAACGGCGACGTCAGGGAAACGTGGCCCAACGGCCGGCCGTCACCGACGACTCCTCTATAATTCAATAGCATCGATCAAGCCAAGCCTTTATTGCTACTACGTCATGAATACATTCGTTCTTATAGTAAAGACGACTCTTCTTTATTACTGCACTTATTAGAATTGCGAGAGTGTGTCGGTTTTACGGAATTATGGATAATTCGTCAATTACTTATTTACTCCCAACTTAATTTGATTCTCTTGACCAGAGATCAGTTTTTCGACATTCCAGAGCAATAAAACGGAGTAATATTTAGCACATCAGAACACGTTCTAAGGAGAGAATCTTGAAGCAGCCAGTTCCAATTTAGCCCTCAGTAAATTCAATTGTTAGGTACCACAGACTGTTAAGTTCTTTGACAGCAAACCAGCGATGTTGTGGCTTGTCTAGCTCCGGAGATTACACGTAAAGGGCACATGTTAGACCAGTGCATTGGAGACACGTGCAAAAACTAATATACCTTGTACGTGTTCATGCTCATTTGCAAACAGTTTCGTGCGGTAAGGTGTCTTGCACATGATCCACACTGTGGACCTATATAAATATCAGCAAATTTAATTTATCTACAAATAGATACTTGTAGGAGAAAGAAACTTAAGAAGAGTTTAGCGAAATAGTCGAAGTTTTTCATGAAGCATCGGTAACTTCCAAAAAGTTTCAGTGATTTTTGGGACATTTAAAAGGGTAGGGGGCCTTTATATCTGCAATACTTCATAGTCAAATTTCCCTTTACACAACTCTGTAAGGATTAGTCAAAGTAAGTTTTGAATATGACATATGTACTTGTACTTCCACCCCTTTTTATCATGTCGTCTCGTTAAAGGCCCTATTACCGGGTTTCCGGCACTTGCAAGTTATTTTAGGCCATATTATAGAGCTTTGAAGTTTAACAAAATCTCTCTATGTAAGGGACAAAGAAGCTTTTGATGGTGACATCATTATTTTTGCAATGATCTCGTACGACTGTATTCACATTCATATCAGCGACTACTACTGACCCTTTGTGTATGTGAGGGGATTTCTGGAAAAGTTGGCGTAAATTAGCTCATAAACATACTAATTTAAACAATGATCATTTTACCCCACTGCCGAATAAAGAAAATATATTTAAGGCGATTTGATCACCACGCATGCACTGATATTAAATTTCAGCAATCTGAACACATAAGTAATAACATCGATAGACTGATTTGTAAATCGGTATGAGATTGAATATATTCATATCGATTTACTTTTACCAATTACAAGTATTATATTTTGGTGATTGCTGAATCAAAAGTTATTAATTGACGCGCAGATTATGAAGTGGCGGATTACGTCGGCACTCGCGATTCCGATCGTCGTTGGTGTGAATAGTGAATCCATTTGGGGTTATTAGACGTATTGTGAACGACAAGTCGTGTTAGATCTGTGATAAACTTGTGAATGTGTAATGAATCCGCTGAGGTTAGGGTTAGCGAGTCTATCTGTATAATTTTGTAATGGATTAGAAACGTAAACTAATAAGTTTGATGTGAAATTAGCCCCTGTTTGTTAAGTTTAATCTGAAGCATTAAATATAGAAACTTATTTTGAGATCTTCAAATCTTCAAAATATGGACGAAATTAACGAAGTTTTTATTTGCGTACAGTGGTAAAATAATTTATCGTCCATCTATCTGTCTTATGAAAACAGCACACTTTCCATATAAAAATACCCTATATTTTAATCCAAAGTATATATGTGTCACATTTATTCATATCTGAACAGTAATATTTATATAAAAGGATTAAAAATCCAAAGTCACTTGATACCTGTATAGTGTTACCTATTATGATACCTGCCAGCCCTGCTGAACCCAGCAAATTGGCTCGCGTGACGCACGGGTGTCGTCGGCCCCAGTCGTTGACATGCATTATGTAAACCGTACTACATTATGTACTTAGTATGCTCTTGTAATCTTTATCTAATTTCTATATACCGACTGATTTTACTTGTTTGTTTATGAGAAGAAAACTCGGCAATAGTGCGCACGGTATAAAAGTCTTATGTCACCTTATGTCCAATAGTCGGAATTTGCCGACATCTAGATAACATATCATGTGTTTTGGAAATTATGACATTATTTGGGTACTAAAATACTAAATATTGTATTTTCTGAAAAGTGTATTCCGGTACAAAGTATCCTGTTTTTACTGGTAATTTTAAAACAATTTACAAATCAACAATACTTTCTGGTGTAATTAGCACTAGTTCCTAGTACTTGTTAAAAAGTTTAATGCCCTTCGTGTCCAGTGACGTTTATTTTATACGAGACCAACATCAAAAACTACTATCCATATTAGCAACACGAATAGTTTTTGTTTATAGGGTCTACTGTACTGTTATATGAATAAAATATATTGCGTATTTTTCTCCTATCACCATAGTTTATCATAAAATAAATGCATCCCCTACAATTTACAAACAATAAATGAGTAAGTAACTCTAATACTGTTTCATGGTAAAAGTAGAACCCTGGGTAATAGATCAAAAGCTGAATATAGACGCTGGATTGTTCGAAAGAGTTACCGCGTACATAAAAGGCCTACGACGGAACACGACGGTTTTTAGGGTTCCGTAGCCAAAATGGCAAAAACGGAACCCTTATAGTTTCGTCATGTCCGTCTGTCCGTCTGTCCGTCTGTCACAGCCGATTTACTCGGAAACTATAAGTACTACAGTGATGAAATTTGATGGGAATATGTGTTGTATGAACCGCTACAAAAATATGACACTAAATAGTAAAAAAAAGAATTGGGGGTGGGGCCCCCCATACATGTAACTGAGGGATGAAATTTTTTTTTTCGATGTACATACCCGTGTGGGGTATCAATGGAAAGGTCTTTTAAAATGATATAAAGTTTTCTAAAAAACATTTTTCTTAAAGTGAACGGTTTTTGAGATATCAGCTCTCAAAGTCGTAAAAAGTATGTCCCCCCCCCTCTATTTTTATAACTACGGGGTATAAAATTCTAAAAAAAATAGAGGTGATGCATGCTAATTAACTCTTTCAACGATTTTTGGTTTGATCAAAGTATCTCTTATAGTTTTTGAGATAGGTTGATTTAACTGTAATTTACGGAACCCTTCGTGCACGAGTCCGACTCGCACTTGGCCGGTTTTTTAGTCAGTAAGAGTCTGACATGATTTTTGACGTCGTTAAAAAAAGCATAGACGCCTGAAGTACAATAATGACCCTTCAAATCATTTCGATAAGTTTAAACCACGCGTTTGTTAGTTCAAAAGGTGTATTAGATAAAATAGCAGCCGACCTAGCTATTACATTATCTGAGCGTAGATTGCGGTAATACGAGATTTATGTAGTCACATCAGCGCCAAGCCTTTGTGTTCCCCGTGTCGTTACATAAAACATTATAAGGGTGCGGCCAGCCCTAACACGCAGTAAAGGTATATAGGTGCAGAAGTTCCACTCAAAAAGTGACTGGTATACTTGAAGGCATTTCTAGAGAAAGAAGTCGATACGCATACCACTGGTGGTTAAGTATTTACAAGATGTTTTATTTGCACTCTTTGTTTTTCTAAATTTATTATTAGCTAGTTAATTTTAAGACCTTTATGAATAGTTTATTGCTATAAAGTAGTCTTGTTATTCAACTGGAGACTCATGAGTCTTCTCAGTTTTTTATTGGCTGCATCAAGGGCGCGAGGCTCGGACATGACAGATGACGTCATATAGATGAGTTTACTTGGAATTTTGGCTACAAAGAGTCTCTCTTGATAAATAGACCTTCATTGTTCAGAATCGTCATAAGAACTTCTACAAAGGAATCAAGTGGAAACTTGTGGCATATTACTACAGTTATTTCTTCTATTACTTTTTTTGCGGTGATGATGAGATAAGCAAAGTTAACATGTCGAATCGATTCGACCACAATCGGTTAGTTATCGATATAAAATGCTTTGAATACGAATAAGTTTGTGTTTGCGGTCCTAAATTTTGTATTGCACTTTATTTTATTGAATTAGTTATGCAACTTTTCTAAGTTTGTATGTACTTTCTGAGTATATCTTAGACACCAATGACTGTGTTTCGGATGGCACGTTAAACTGTAGGTCCCGGCTGTCATTGAACATCCTTGGCAGTCGTTACGGGTAGTCAGAAGCCAGTAAGTCTGACACCAGTCTAACCTAGGGGTATTGGGTTGCCCGGGTAACTGGGTTGAGGAGGTCAGACAGGCAGTCGCTTCTTGTAAAGCACTGGTACTCAGCTGAATCCGGTTAGACTGGAAGCAGACCCCAACATAGTTTGGGAAAAAGGCTCGGAGGATGAGGATGATGATAGTTATACACCCAGTTGCAGTAGTAAAATCATAATAAATAACATGAATATAATTTTCGCACAATTCTTTTTGAAATAAAAATATGCTTACAATGTAAAACAGATTAATCTAATTAAAAAAAGTTAAGAAAATTTATAATTATATATTAATAACGATAGAACCTGTCGTAGGAATGCGTGATTTTTTTTCCTTTCTAAAGCGAATGAACAGGAAGAAAGATGTTTTTCTTTCTGAAGTTATTTATCAATGAAAATATTTACTAAAGTTTCCAACGCATCATTATGGACAGCAATACATACATCTATCTATATGTATATTTTGTGTTTTAATGAATGCGTTGGTTTCGCGTTTCAATTAACATAAGACTGACCAGCGGGGAGGTACGGACGTTTGAATACATATCTGTATATGGACGGTTCATTAGAATTTTGAGAATAACATCATTGTGCTCTTATTGATATAGGTTTTGTGTAGCGGGACTTTGGTAAAGTTCTGGAAATCTACTAACAAGCGACTAACATAAACTGATAAAAATAAAATATGAAAAAAGGATTATATAGCAAAATACCTGGAAATAAATAACTACATGAGTGTTCATTTCCCATTTGTTTGGCTTGTCTATAACATTTTCCACGTACCTACTTCGAAATATTTCGAAACATCTTTGCAGATTTTGATATCGTCAGAACATATTAAAACTGCATTATTTATGCTTCATACATCAGCTTACAGAATTAAGTGGGGATCGAATAAAGTAGGACAGTGCACCGTAGTAAATAAGGTCTTGTTCTTCGAACGGAAACCACAGATCGGCAGAGGTATTGTACATTTGTGGAGTACCTCAATAGTTAGCGGGCAAAGTTTTTGGACTAGATGCAAAAGGTGGAACTCTGGAGAAAGTTTAGAAGGGGTAGTCTTGTGGGATTAAATGATCCATTTCAGTTCATTGAATTGAATTGAATTATTTACATTTCTATATACCAAAAATGATATATTTTTCTAAGTTGTTCTCGAGTGATGAATTTGAGGGGTTCGTTTTAGTTTATTTAGAATAGGTAGTTGGTTTGGTAAAGATGGCATGCGTATTCAAGCAGCATCACGTAGGTTTTATACGTCATCTTGTGCCTGTATCGGTTTGGTTACGTCTCCTGGGAGCCGTAGTCCCCAAGTAAACGCGAGTGTGGGTCGCTTCAAAATGAGTTACGTGAAGAATTTCAGACGCATCCGTCAATCCCTTAAATGTTAATAAATTATATCTTACCAGTATATAAATACGAACTTACATGTAAAAAATGAAGTAAAAGTGCATAAATATTCTTACTCACAGATATAGTTGATTAAAAAAAAAATATAAGTGGACTTTTTACAATAAATACAAAAGAGTAGGGGAAAATTCCGAAAATTGACCAAACATTAAAACAAATACAACCTACTCGTTAATGTCACGGTGTAGATAACCAATGATGGTGTTCGACATGACGCCCATAAAAATCAATAAACGCGATTGACATCCACGCTAACCGTAAAGACTTATCTTTATTAAGTTGACCGGTTAAATAGCTATAGGACGGGTCAGTTTGAACTCGGTTTACCCGCTCAGTAAAGGTTAAACTTGTTTGAACTTAATTAAAGCTGTTTTGACAGGTTTTATAACTTCGTCGTTTCGTATCAAGTTTCAAGAAAAATGTGTGAAATGTTTTTTTTCTTGGCCTTCGTTAATCAATAAATTAATAAAATATTAGTCGATGTTGCACACGTGTACGTTTACAGTGAATAATATTTTCAGTACCAGCAATGCATCATTCTAAATTCAGAAATCGTACCGATACAAAAGATCTATCTTCATTTAAATATAATTTATCATCTATTTATTGTTCATGACATTTCATTTCCCGCGCAGAGGTGCAGATAAAAAATAAACAAAAAAAAATGAAATGTCAACGAGTGGCTTTGTGGAAGAAAATACGTTGGACATAAGGTGTAAATTCGCGTGACAAATAACAATAAATGAAATGTACGAACCTGTTGGCGGCGTGACGGGACGAACACGGTCGAGGGAGTGACGGGAAAGACCCAATATTGGACCGCTAATGACATTAGTATTGGACCCAACATTGGACTTAATTGGCATTTGGAATGTTTTTTGTTTTAACTTTTGTCGTCGCGTTTCCGCTCAGTCTGTGTTCAAAAACTTCTTTGAGTTTTATTGCACATGGAACGATGCTATTAATTCTTCAATATTTATATCCGTGTAAAAAAGATGATTATAATTTGGGCCCTACATACCTACTTAGTAGTTGGGAAAAGCCTGTAGTAATCATTATAATTCTCCTAAAGCATGCAATCCTTGTATTGTAAGAGACTGCATACCACATCCATACATAAAACTTCACACTTATGTAAAGTTCACAAAACTATAAAACCGAGTTCAATAAGTACGTACAATCAGCACACAAAATTAACGTAGCACATCACCGAAATAGCTATTTCCAGTGCAAACAAACCGTACACAGATGTAGTTGGAAAACCGATAATAACAGTTGGGGTAAGTTTACGAGGAATGTTGGGCGCCAACATTGACCGCCAGTATTGGCGAGCTTTTACCAACACTGGGGTTGGGAGCAAAGCCTTCATTTCACGTTGTGACGTCGGGGGTGCGTGTCGCGTCCGCCCCGGCAGCGAAAACTTCGTTCGCGATCGATGTGTTCCGTGTTCAAATTGAATTATTGTGAACTGCAGTGCTATTGATAAATAACAAGTTCTCGATACATGGTTATAGACAGTTTGACGAACTTTGTAAGGTATGTTATCAGTTTTTGAGTTAATTGTGTGAAGAAACGCGGTGTTTATTTATTGAGTTTTCAGTTAAACTGAGGATAGTGTCAATTATTTTGTTTGAAATGCAACTAAACTTGTTTGGTAATATCTTATCACAAATTTTGGACATGTATTCGTACTTTTAAAAGATAAAATCAACTGTGTAGGATTAATCAATTGATTTTCTGATAATACTTAACCTAACTAACTAATAACACTTTAAAATGTACATGAAAGTACAAATAAATGTAACTGTTAAAAGCACGATAAAAAAAAGCGATTAACAAATAATACATTTATTTTAATAAACAAACTTTACCAAAAAAAGGTTTTAATTAAAAGAAAAAAACTTTAGTGTTATTTACTAAAATTGCATGTACGGCTACGAAACTACTACGCCGCGTAGCGCGTAGACTGTCACATAAATAATACGAAATATACCTACATAGTTTTACAGTAGCTCCTATTCTAATAAAAGAGCAACTCAACTTTATTAAATACTGCTACATGTTTCGGCTATAACCATTCACAGGAAAGCTGAAAAGTTTTCTGAGTATTTTGGTGAAAATGTCAGAACTCGTCACACAGAACTTTTCACAAATAGAATCTACATCCGCCAAATATTGTTACAGATGTGCCACAGTCACTCGTCGCTCAAAACTAAGCCTAGCTGATAAACTCCTCGAGAACTCAATGAATACAGGCTGAAAATAATAACGTTAATGGTGTGAGAGCCATAAAAGAGAAAAAAGGGATTCGAATAAAGTTTTCAAATAAAGAACGCACGAAATTCGAGGCGGCAGTCGCGTAGGCGGCTCCGCGTGGTTCGGTTGTGGCTCGCTGGCGCCGCTGGTGTCTGGTGGCGGGTGCGGGGGCTGCCAGCGCTCAGCGGAGCCCGCTCGGCTGGGCCATGGGCAGCTCGCAGCGACTAGCCGCGGTGGCGGCCGTGTCTCACGCGAGGCACTATTACAATCACACGCAACCCGATGTTGTACACACGGAGGCCTCCTCGTACAATATAAACATATTTTTCGTCAGGTGGGTTCATTACATGGATGATATACAGCAGTTTAATTACGTAGAAGTGTAAGATGTAGAGTATGAAAAACTACAAGTAAGTCAGTGATAGCGACAAAAAATTTTACGTGATATACAAGGTACTCGGTAAAAAAATATAGGCCACTCTGCAAAATAGTACTGACCGGCCTAAAGTGCACCAGGCGTACATTTTAATATCTCTCTGTACTATTTTAATTACTAATTAGCGGTGCGAAGTTACAACTTAAATAAAGACCAACATCAAAACCTATATGAGGCGAGGTCAGAATAACATTCAAGTCGTAAAAGCTTCACTCATTGCGATTGAACCGTAATTTAAACTATAACCTGGGTATGAGTAGTAAAGCCTGGGTTAAGAGTACCTCGTAACAACTTTATGGTGATAACGAGACATCACCACCATATTTCAAATCTTCGATAATGGATCTTGATTTTTTTTTCATTTCACACATTTTTACGAACATACATAGATATACGATGCTGTAATGGAAAACTATATGAATGCTCTTAGCAAAGTAACAGCAAAATAGCTGCATGTATAAATAAAAGTGGCGATGTACCTAAAGTTATGGAACTTTGGAAACCTAAAAGTTTGACAAATTGGTGGGCGTACATTTTCCCATAGCACAGGGGCTTGACGGCAACAGTGTCAAAGATGAAGATGTAGTATGAAACACGTTAAAAATTATTTATTTTTTATCGCCTAGGCAAATTAAACTGTTGCTACGGATTTATGAAAGGCCGAAATAAAGGGGTAAGCGGGATAACTGTGTATCATTTTGATGTAACTCGCCAGGTGGGACCAGTGACTTTCAAATTACACTTTTATGTAAGAGTAGGTATCTTTTTGGATTAAGCGGACTTCTCGTAAATAATATCGGGGGTTATAAAGTACTTAGTTCATTATTTATTGAGGTTACCTTGTGTTTCTTTGTGACATTTGGAAAAATACAACCGTCTAGACTGGACTATACCACTTCAAGAATATATGTTTTTACTCCAACGTTAAAAAATAAGCTTTAATTAAGAGACTGATTCTTGAGCGACATAACATGGTCAAGTACTATAACCTCTTTAGTTTGACGAATCCTTAAGAGAATATTAAACTTGTCAATAATTTACAGTCCTCACGAATATCATTATTCCCAAACATAGTTTATGATGTGTCGCGCAAGGGACTTCCCGAACTTAGTTACAGTTGAACGTCAAACGTCTATAATTTGACGTTTGACGGGTATCGACTTGACTTAATATCTAAGCGAGACCTTATAACTGCCATTTCATCTGAGTGATCGAATGAATTCTATTTTTAAACCTAAGAACCATCAGTATAAAGCACCAACGTCTTATACTTAAAAATAGTAAAGGTCTATGTAGTGTGGAATGAGAGTCATGTTGTGAGGAAGGTGATGAGTATGAACCTGGACGGATATAGTGGAAGAGGAAGACCAAAGAAACGATGGATGGATTGTGTGAAAGCAGATATGGTAAGAAAGAATGTTACGTGTGAGATGTCGGCAGATAGAAGAGTATGGAAGAAGAAAACATGCTGCGCCGACCCCAAATAAAATTGGGGTAAGGGCAGCATGATGATGAGTATAGGTCTATGGAGTACTACTATTAGTTGATACATAGGTCAGTATAAGGTATTCATAGTATCGGTACTTGAAAGATATTTTAACTGACCTGGATATTGGCTGCCGAATGTAGGTAACTGATATTTATAGGCAGTTGCTCGGTTTCACTATATTTCTAAATAAAGCTTCAGCTAAACGTTATGTTTAAAAACTATCATGTTTCGGGTTGGTGGTTTGGTCCTAAGGTGAAAATATTTTAGCAGTAAATATATTAAAATTTTACCTGTAATGTTTATGTACGGATTTTAATTTAATTCCACGTTTTAAGGCACGAGCGAAGATAATCAAGGCTTTCAATTGGTTTCAGTATCGGTTCATTAAAACTCAAGATTATTATTATTTCACTAGTTCACCTAAAAACACCCACTTCTAGGAAACTGTTATATTTCCTTATTTACAGTTTTAAGCGGGAAGTTAAGCTGTTAACCGTTTAGTATGCTCGCATTTCACAATATCCATGTTCAAAATACTGGTTCCTCTCAGAATATTAAATAGGAGATGAGCTATGCCATAAAGTTGGCACAAAACCTGAATTCAGGCTGTAGCTGACAAACATCTGCTGGAATACATAAAATACTCAAATATGCAACTATACTAAACTTTATAAGGAGGTTAAATAGCATGTATTTGGAAGATGTAACTATATGATTGATTCATTTACACACAGTCACTTGGCTAAAACCTTTTTTGAAGCCTATGCCTTCTACTTGAAAGCGAGCAACCACATAAATATATTTAAGGATACACCCCTTAGGATCGCGGGAGGAACCGCGGTAACCAGCTAATAGAGCTGTATATATTCAAAATGTGCGTTAAAGATGGATGCCTCCCGTACATTTGACAAGTATTCCCCCGATATACTAAAGCTAAAAGTGGGGAAAAATACGCGAAACTCTTATTGCTGCGTAAAAGCCATAAAGGCGATTAAGATAAACGTACTGTGTATGCTTAACGGATCCATTCTGTAGTTCCCTAGCTCGGGGCGCGAAGACCAACAATTTATTGCAGCTTAAGGGGATAATTGTTGCAATTAATTTGTATCATTTAACGTAATGAAACAATATTACGATAACGTTAGTTTGGTGGGTAACTGTAGCTATTTCTTGAGTAGAGTTCGCTATACTTGAGTATGATCTTGAACGATGTATTTAAACTAATAAGACCCAACTTAAGCACTTACCCAAATAGTGTTAGTAAATGGGACATATTAAAACAAAACTATTCCTAGTTTGAGTCACTTATATCTTATAGCTTTCTTGAAACGATTTCCAAGTACTGATCACGATAAAGAGCCTACAGACAGTCGTTTAAAATTGCCTCCAATATTTAATTTGTCTTTTATAATTTAGAACATACTATAGCAGTAATATAAGAAGCCATACATAACACAAGGTCGGCGAAGTGAGCCTCAACTGAAAGTTATTTCGGGAAGGTTCGCAAGGAAGTTGAACGCTTCTAAATTGAATACCTACTATAGTTCCAGCATTGTTTACAGTTTAAGTTAATTATAACTAATAATTTACGAAACTATTTGGCATAGTTTGATGTGGAACTATTTTATTAGTTATCGCGGTTTATGTGATTATAAGGGTTGACATATAACATGGCGGTTGCTTTCTCATGGGGGTGAGGCAGGGTTGTATACATGTACATATCTTTTATCTTGGCCAGTTATATTTTAGCACCTTATATACGGATCCTATTCGCGTAAAAATCTACTGTGGGTGTATCTAAACGACAAGATGCTTCTGTTCAATTTATATTTTTGAATATATAAATAGTTTGAAAGATCTAGTGTTAAAATCTACTATAGGAGGTTTAAAGCTAGCTAGCTATTTAGATTGTTATGTAGTTTTCAACACATAATAGTCGAGTTTAAAGTAACGCGTAAACAGCTTACCTATATACGTATGTGCACATAAACTTTCTAGAACGTCACAAAATGTATTTACTGCAAGATAACAAATCTAATCAACGCAAAGCTTTGAAATTTTTTTACAAAAGTCTTGTAACGCAACCAAGCAGTATGAAGCCCACAGATTGCACACACATAGGTAAACACACACACCTACACAAACATAATACAGTTTAGATAGTGATGTTAATTAAGGCATCGCGGGCTGGTCGCGCCCGATTTATCTACCCCTGTAATCTACCGATGTCGGAATTAATTTACCAGAGGAGATACTGAAAAATTTAATTTCTCGACTCTAATTAGATGGTAGAGGTTACAGATTTAAATTATGTGTAGGATTAGATCGCAATTAGCGACATATTTATTTGTGAGTCAAGGACAGAGGTTTTGGTCTTTGATTACCGTTTGGATTCATAATCAATAATGTGTAAACAAAATTCTCCAAGATAGCTACAAATAACCCCATAAAAAATTACAGCACAGCCCTAAAATATGAACATGGCGATGTTAAATTTTAGCACATATTAAGAGTGACAAGTTATTGAGTATCGTTGCTTATCTGCTTAAAAGTAATGAGCGGAGGGACGCAAGCCAAGCAAGGCGGGGAGGTTGATAGCTTACAAAATATTTAATCTGTGACCCACTTTAGACAAAACCTTCGCGGAAGGAATTTCAAGTCGCGATAAGTTTCGACGCTAAGACATATTTTATTCTTACCGGTCTTTTGTACCGGGTCTATCGGAGCGATATTTTAAATGGGAGCCATCTGGAATATTCTAAACCCTTTTCTTGGGAAATGTTCCAGGTAGTTCATCGTTGAAATGTCAATAAAGTTGACTTGTAGTTTTTATTTCTTGATACTTGTTAGCATAAGTTAGATTATTTATTGGTAGAAATACCGATCTCTATAGCGAATAGTTTATTTATTACGGAGCAAAGTTGATACTCAGAGAGCGCTTGCATTTGCGCGAAGAACAAATGAAAATGACAGGTATGAAATATGAATTTACTTTCACTATTGAGACATAATTTTTATAATAATCCGTATAAAGATGTCTTACAAAGGCACAACATTGTAGTTTGTAAGATTTGGACTTAGAAAGAAAGTTTTTGTTATTATCGTCAGTAGCTGAGTATCGCGCAATATTAAGGAAACTCTTACTCGTAGACTTCGAAAGTTTTTTTCTTGATGAACTAAAGTTTTTTTTCAGCTGAAGACTTTGTTTTAGCTCTGTACAATGCAAAGCGTCTCGTTGTAACTTAAACACAGTTTAAGATTTTTCTATGTGCTTATATGTTATTGCATTTTACAAAATCTAAGTACATCTGAGGCAAATCATCATAATCAAACAAGTCTTACGTACAGTACTTACATAGTAATTTTAATGCCACTAGTGTACAAGTAGATTGACTGACACTAATCATACTATAGCATTAACTCAACCTTTGTGGAGGCATCAATAAATCAACATTCCATGATAGTGCTTCTGAGGTAATCGAGGTTCTATCCCATTCTGGACAATATTGAACCGCAATGTAACCTGTTGCCAGTCGAAGTTAGGGTCCGAATCTAAAGCACTAAAACATTTGTAAAGCATGTTGATTGAGGATCTCATATCAAAGCAAAGTTTCTTTTAGAACGAGCTTTCAAACTGACCTTTGATAGACGCCACTAAACTAAATCCTCTATACATATAAACATTTTACTTTATTCCCACCGTTTGGCAATATTTTATAAGAATATTTTTTCAACAGTGTGACGCTATGTGGGGTGCTGGTAGCAGTATGTGCTGCGTGCTGGCGCAAGTCTCCATCATCAGACAAACCTGAGGATACCACCGACTGCCACGGAGTATACACCGTCAGTGGGGACTCCAGGCTAATACAGGTCAGTTACCCTTTTACATTTCTTATTATTAGCAGGTCATCAAATGTTTCCTTACGCTGCAGGTGGCTCAAACTCTACTCTATCCCTACATATTCCTTCTTCAGCCTAATGTGTTTCAAGTATACTGTTTTTTTGGACTGCTCCACCACACTGATGTCATTGACTCTTCTTATCACTTCAGAAGATAAACAAAACGTTAGACACAAAATATTTAATGACATTATCAGCGTGCGTTGTATGTTGTACGTAATTTTGCCGTAAAATCAAATAAAACACTGCATAGAATATCGGAACAAATGTAGAATGTTTGTACAAGTAAAAGTAACTAGCAGTTAGGCACAAATTAAAATTGAAGCGTCTCAAAGAGTTGAGTGCACTCTCAATTTCCTCACTTTGATAGTCCGATGGTACGACGATGTGACACGAGCAGAACACTCTAAAACTAAACGAATACGTTGCAAAAAAAGAGATGTGGAATATTGTACAATTTATTTTATCTACCCATAAATAGGGGTACTCGGTCTTGCAAAATCTAGTTTAAATCCAGGTAATACTAAAGTTAGCTTTATTGGGTTTGATGATACCTTTAGTTTCCACGACTTTATTGTGTTTGCGTCAGCATACTAGCGCTGTAAACAACCCCTTCGCGTCTAGTAAGTTCTACACCGGTTTAACACCACAAACTGTAAAACAAACTTCTGCTAAACTCCTTTAAAATGAACTTTTTACTGAACGTAGCGTGTTAGTTAATAAGAGTAGTTTACGAGTCGTATAGTATTCATAATGATTTACTATTTTCATAGCGAGGTGTGGGGATAGACGGAGTTGAAAACTTTGTGAAATTATAGACACGAAGAAAATTGTTGCTTGAATATTTTAGTAGCTTTATGATCTATTTCGATGAAATTGTTAGTTGTTTTAAACTATTCATGTAATAATATTTTGAGGATTAATATAGTGGGAGCATTTTAAGTAAAATGTCCTGTTTTTTAATTAGGGCACAGTCAAAGGACTTAGGAAATTCATTTCAAAAATCCATCTGAAGGTTATGCAAAATACAAACACCTATTTTTCATATATCACTCAAACATCAGATTTCAATAGACGGCTTTCCCTATTATTACATCTCCTCACCACAATTCCTTTGTGAAGCATCACCCGTAGAGGTGCACATTCAAGCCAATACATTGGCAGTCCAATGCCGTGAATGTATGCGAGATCAGCAACACAATGCGGACTGACAACTCAATGTATACGTACTTTGATGGCCAGTGTTCGAAAGCCAATATGATTAGAGTGAACGGTTATTGTTTCAAGACTTTGGTTGAAAGCTTAAAGCTTACAGAAGCTGGTTGGAAGCTTACGAAAAAAGAAAAATATGGAAAATGGACTATTTCATTACTTATGTTCATATTATGTGGTGTAAGCTTAGGAGTAATTTTTTAAGGGATAGGAGTGCAGCAAACTTAAAGACAACACCCCCTTTCTGGGTACCTCCATATAGGAACCAGATTGGGTGTTTTCCCTATAATAAACATACTTCTGTACCTAATTAATAAAGGGTCCAATCCTTATAAGCAGACACTGGTAATTGAATGTACAGAATTACGTAAAATATCATATTAATTGCATAAATGAGTGCACTGCTAATTTATATAGGGAAGGTAAATAGAGAGCACCGTTTGCACATCGCCATAGCAGTGTTTGTCTACCAGTGGACGGTACGTTGACGAAATATAGTGCAATGAAGCGTATTTCAAACCAACCTTTCAGAGCTTAATATAGTAAAACATGTTACATTTGAAATGATTTTGGTAATCAAAAGAATAAAAAATATTGCTGAATTGTCCTGACTTTCATGATAGAGTCGATTTCAAACAATAAGGTTTAAGTTAACCTTTCTAACAAAATTCTTTTTTAAACTGAATTTGCCTAACTCCAATGCCTTGTTTGTAAAGAACATCCTAGAAAGTTGGTACAAATAATAATAGCTATTACCTTCAGGGAAAGGTCACACTATCGGAATATTGTCGAGACAAGTATTGAATATAATTTTAAGTGGAGATATATACTTTTTATCCTCAAAAGGTCAGTTGTAATTTTCTATTATATTTGTGTCTTAATATTTCAGTATTTATTTATTTATTCGAGCTTTATGACAAGAACTATGTACAGAGGCGGACTTAATGCTATAGGAATTCTTTTCAGTCAACCTCTAGGTGATTGCAGAGATAACACGTTAGGTGCACTTATAGCCAACAGATAAAAACTGAATACAAAATATTTTGTAATAGATACACGAATATATTTCAGTTCCAAAATATATCTTATTGAATAATTTGTTGAAATTCAATGAATGCCAATGAATATGTAAGCCGATTCTAAATAAATAACTGTGGTCACGTAATTAACGTGCGTTTGATATGTTATAAACAGCAAACGCAATATTAAATTAATTACAGATACCTAAATGGAGTACTTGAAAGCCTATTGATAGTTTCATTTCACATAACTTGTACTCGATGCGTAATTCCTTGAAATATTTTGAGTTAATTAATTATATCGGAACATTTACCTAAATAACATTACTGATTATTCAACTGCTCAGCCTTTTCCCAATATGTTGCTGCGTACCAAAGCGATTGCCTATCTGAACTCCTCCACAATATTACTGTTTATTATAACTCCTATATTTTTTCCTTACAAAAATATGCACATTGATAGCAAAAATATTTGTAATGGCCATGTGTAACTGTGTTGGTTATCGCAAGAATTTGTGGTTATATGCGTACCTACTTAACTGCTTAAGATAACCTTCTTGTCTACGGTTAAAGCATTTCACTGATAACAACGTTTTTTTTGAATAATTATTGCACAGTATTTTGTAAAACGCCTTCAGTTTTTACTTGGAGTTTTATAACTGATCTTGCTGAATTTGAGAAATAAGTGTAAAAGCATCCTTCACACCTTGAAAAACCCGCAAAACCCTTGAAAAAAGAATATATTTATTTGCTGATTTTTTACAGCTTAACTTTAATTTCTTACGCAAAATTTTCTACCGCGTAAAAGGAAAAAAAAACCAATGAAAGATGACTTGACTGCTGTCCAGTTTCGGCAACTTAACAAGTGTCGTGACGTGAATGGGGCTCAGACAACTACGTACGGTGAATAGCAAGGCGGTGCGCGTAATGCGTTCACCCGGTTGCCGGAGACGGTTCCGGCGCGGGATTGTTGTTCCGGTTCCGATTCCGTTTGCCGCCACACCGTCAATAGGCCCTCCAATAAACGGTTTTTCTATCGGATTTTCGAGTTAAGCGTCTTGATTCGTTTGAAGTATTTTATTCGGTTTCCTTTAAGTTGGCTTTTGATTTTTTGTTATTTGTTGTAATGACTTCAAAATCGGGTCTTTTTCTTATTGGAGTCCATGGCCGATTTTGGCCACTGCGGCTGTTCTTGTATAGTTGATGGTTGAATTGTCCTTTTCTTATTCCATGTATTGAATTCAGACCACAAGTACCACGCATAACGCAAAAGTGATTTCATTATAATAAATACTTTAGATTTGGTTCAATTAGATGACATACTTTACCATATTATTATCCCTGGCCAACCTGGCCAACACACAGTTAATTATGAGTATCGCTTTGTATAAATTCATGTATATTGTATCTGTGGTATCATTTCTAAAACGTCAAATTATGTGTGATGTGACCACAGCCCGCAATATATTATCGAAATAATAGGCTGTTTCGACGTGTTGTGATATTTAGCCACTAATTGTACATTTTTATCTTATGTTAGTAATATGTTCAGCCTACATGTTTTATTATCTGCAACTAACTGTGCTAAATAGGGAGGTCCGAATTCTGTTGAAACTGATGATAATGCCACAAAAAATTGAAGTGAATTTATAGATGTAACGTTTTGTAATATTGGATTTAGAGATCCAAAGCCGTTAATTTTGCATTCAAATATTAACACAACTCTTACTAAGTAGATCACAGAACTACTACAAACGGGTCTCATCGATATACGAACAATAAATCGTCAATGGGAATATATTGTTATTGTCGCTTAGGAATTACGACTCGATCTCGTAGATACGTCTTCATTGCTCGTTAACTACCGTCCCATTGAAATACTTAATAGCGACCAACACAATTATTTAAGGAGTTTACAAGAAAAACTGCGGCTTAATTAATTACTGGATTCTACATATAAAAGGAAACATTTTTTTGTTTGTTTGTACCCGTGTTTAAGGCACCGAAACTACACTTTTCCCGAGTAACATAGGCTGAGATTTATCCTGATCCGTAGTTCCCACGGGACGCGGGTGAAACTGCGGGAAAACAACTCGTACCTAACTAATGAGGGCAAAGTGTAACCCATCGCTAGTACAAGCTAAACTATCCATACTACAATATTAGTTAGACAAAAGTCAATCTTTTGAAACAGTTTCGTCCAAACTCTGATAGATGCTACTTATAGGTTCTGTAACATTTGACGTTGCATGTTTTGGAATACTCGCTCATGGCACGTGACAGGCTTGAGGTCATACCGTCACGCTATGACTTCTCTACTGCCTGTATGTTAGACGCTCATCAAACTCATAAATTGATACCTACAGTTTTTCGAAGATTAGGGGTCTCTTTTCACTGTATGAAAATGACATAAATATCGAACTTTTACTGTGAACCGTCAATGAGATTATCGAGTTAAAAGTAAATGAGAATAATGTACACTTAAAAGGACTTGCATCATCAAGCAAAAACATCAATTAATGATAATGCCCATAAAAAAGGCGAAAGAGTAAATAAGACCATCATGGCTAATTTAATTTTGGCCCATTTCGCAATAAACCGAACGGGCATTTTTATATCGAGCCTTTACGAGTGTCGTTTAATTTCTCATCTGTTGATCTATGTTGGCATAAAGTAGATTATTTTCGTGTACGTACGTTTATTGTGTTTGCGGTACAATAAAGGTTGGTCGTAAAGTGCGTGGTGCCAGTACACGCGAACTAATCGCTGCGTGCCCAATTAAGGCTAATGCGATTTTTATCAGCGATTCTGCGGATGATCTGGTCTCGCGGGAAGGTAGCTAAACTTATCGTTACACGAGGAAATCTTACATGATTGTTATTGGTACGACTGACGTGCTTCAGAATACTAAAGCGTTGCTTCTTATCTCGTTAATTCTTTTACAACTTTGAGAGTGATCAGTAAAACTTCACCGCTAAACGTTGCGCCGTCGGACATCCTGTTTATAAATGCGAAATCAAAATAAAGACCAATAAACATTAAGAATATTCAACTTGCAAAAGTAGGGCAAACCTATAATTTAATAATTTAGAAGTTTCTAAAAGCTGTTATTTGATTTAAACTGTGTCAAATTGTCCACAGACGAAACAATGAATTGTAACATTCGAGAAAACTTCGTAATTTGAGTACATCGTTAAAATAATTTATTGTTTATTAAGGTACTAGCTTTTACTCTCAACTTTGTCTGTGAAGTCATTACTTGTGTAAATACAGATTGAATATAAAATATCGCTTGTAAAATAAATTATGGCAATCATTACGGGGTGATAGAATCAAATTTACTTACATACTATCTTTATAGTAATATTATTATAGTTGCTTAGATCATGGACATTTTATAATGCAATCTTAACAAAAGACAATCTGAAGTAATTAAAACTCCTTTTCAGCAACATTTTCTTTGTTTAAGTGAGAAACTTATTCGCTTTGTGCATGCATTTCCATAGTCCTTGTCACAGATATAAATAATGTAATGGAAATGTTAATCTATTTTCCGGAAAAGTGTTTGTTTCCTCTATGAAATATGTATTAAAAACCTTTAGTTAGCAAAACAATGTATTTTGTTAGTAGCTGTTGTTGCAACCTTGGAGATATTTCTAGTATGCATGTGTTGTTTTTTGGGTTACAGGACGGTTGATCGTGTGTTACATTACAAGTAAATTTTGGACAGTACCCAGGTTGCAATGTTTAGGGTAATCAAAGTCGAACACAACCTTTCTCGTTGAACTTTCTACTATCTACTATATCTTTGTCATGAGAAACTTAAATCTCTATAACACATTCGATCTTTTCGAAAGCAATAAGTCCAAAGATATTTATTATATTTCCAAAGACACACATTCCGAAAGCGATATTTTCTGACTACGTGCGTTGTGTGATAACCACCCTTTATATACTACACATTTATTTTATTGCTAACAAATTGCCGTAAATTATTGCACCCCCTATATAATCTGATATGTTAGCATTTACATGCGCTGTAATGTTTATTGAGAGTTCACGCGGTGAATAGTTTCACCATGTTCACAGTTCGTAGCCCGTAGCCGACTCGTAGTAGCGTAGCCGGACTATGGAACTCTAGGACCATAAAAGCGTAGTAAAGTTTCTATACTTTACTACGCTTTTCAATAATCGTAAGACTTCTCAACGCAGAGTTTTCTAATGCATAATTGAAATCCAATCAGGTAGACGACGCGTACCTTTTACAAATATACGAGACTAGCTGTTTTTCCGTGGTTTCACCAGCATCCCGTGAGAACTATTGCCCGTATCGAGAAAAAATATAGCCTACGTCACTCGGCTTTCCAACAGTGAAATATTTTTTTTAATCGATCCAGCAGTTTTTGAATTTATCCCTTGCAAACGAACAAATTTTTTTTTCCTTTTTAATCATAATATTAGAATAGATACGGTGTTTGAACACATCTTCGGTTATTCTATTACAGTAGCCTCAGTTTTGTTCGCGGCCAATTGCGACCCCGGAATGCCCATGAGTGCAATTATGTAAACACGCCTTTCTCCCCTGACATCTCTCGCGAGACAACAGCTGTCGTGGTGGACGGCATTATGGAATGCAACTTAACTATGTTCTTTTTAACAGTATAACTGAAAAGTTGAAATAAAAATGAGAATGTAAAATGTTGATGCTTAATATTTTTTTCGGCTGTTGAAGTAAACTTTTTAAGTAGGGTATTAAAAACTAATTAAAATACGAAAGGGTTGTGTTTTACACTTTCCACTTGGCAGGAGGTGTTATTTAAAAACGTAATAGAAATTCGCAACAAATCCAGAAATTAATTGAAGTACATCATTACGTATTACTTCAGTAAGTACATGAATTTCAGATATTTTAATTATCTAAAAATGCTATTTCTCACTTAATACCGATCGCATTACTACTTACTAACTACAAATAAAATAATAAGTTGGTAAAGTTTTTGCTACCTAACCTAAATGTATGAAATTCAGTCATTCAACCATTCTCACACGAAAACGACCCTACAACTACCTAAAAACAGAGTCCAAAATCCCACCAACGTACAACAGTATAGTAACAGTTAATATCAGTGACTAGTTAACTCTCAGTTGCAACTGGCATGTTATCCCTGGGAGTCCAAGTTGCCACAAAGCCATAACTCAGTCAAAACGTTCACAATTCTGGCACTGTTAATCTGTTTACTTATTTACATCCGACTCTAGTTGGCGGCACCTGGTAAACTTGCAGAGCTATTCAATTTGATATGATTTCATGGATAGAGTTGCAAATACTATCATGAAATAATTAATTTCTATAAATACAGTTGTGCCGCCAGTTGACAAGAAAGTCTTGATTCCATTCAAAGTTTTTAGTCGGTCTGATACCAGCGAAATATCAGTCATTATCGTATTGATTTATGAACCCAACTATCGGCTGACTTAAAGTTTGTGTGCGTTTAACATAAATCCCACCAAAAACATTAAATGTAAAAAAAAGCCAATCCTCTACGCAATTCCTCCACCGTAAAAAGTTTTGAGATCGCATAGAAGCCAAGTCCTGTTCTACTTTATTTGTAATAATAAATCAATATTTTGTGACTATATCAATAGTTTCGTTCACTTTACAATAATATTGACTTGGCCATGAGCACAATAAACTACAAATATAATACAGCATATCTTGGAGAGGTGAAAGTCAAACATGAAGTTTAATATCACAGAATTAAATACTTTTAGTTTATTCAATTGTTACTAAATTACCGACAGTCAGTATCATCCAACATCAATGAACTGCACATGTACTATGGCGCATGTTTAGTGCATGGTGATCTCAAATTCCAACAAGTCCATAATCAGTCCAATCGTAAAATCATGTCCATATAGAATTTATCAATTCAATGGTATTTACACATTCTTACAAGGAGCGACTTTTAACTTGTGCATGAGCACAAGTTACAATTTATATTACAATTTTATTATTACAATAATACTGTCTTGGCCATGAGGCCATGAGGCCAAGACAGTATTATTGTAATGTGAACAAAACTATTGATATAGTCACAAAATATTGATTTATTATTACAAATAAAGTAGAACAGGACTTGGCTTCTATGCGATCTCAAAACTTTTTACGGTGGAGGAATTGCGTAGAGGATTGGCTTTTTTTTACATTTAATGTTTTTGGTGGGATCTAATTTATTTTTTGTAGGTCTCTTTCTTCTCTAAGTATAGGTATAACAAATTAAATTAACTGACATGCAACTAACTCAATATATAACAAACTAAATATGTACACCTAAAGTAGCACGTAAACAATATTTTTTTTTACCTAAAAAAATTCGAAATTGTCGAATTTTTTAATCGAATATCTTTTAGAATAAAAGAGATTTATTTCAGAGGTAGATGACCAGGGTCTGTCAAGTTTGTTCTACGAATTGCATTAAGGTGGGCTTGAAAACAAGAGAGAGTCAACGACATCAGAGTAAAAGAGATAAATATATAATGTTGCCACCAAAAATACAATTTCGTATTCTCCCTAATAATGAGCGTATAAATTGATTTTTAAAGTAAATTACCCTTGAAGATACTTTTAGCTATTATTCTAATGCCAAAAAATATACTTAGTTGAGAAATATTAGATATAAAATTTAATATTACTTATTAGAAAATATATATGGGGGATTATGTGTGGCAACACTAATGTCCGGACGCCATATTGGTTTTGACATTGTTGACGTCACAAGAAAAATGTCTGCGGCCGGTTGCGCACCATTTTATCTTGTACTAATGTTTATTTGTAATAAATAAACTACTTCCATTTAATTCTACATACATTGATAACGTTGAGTCGAGCTTGCTCCTCCGTTGCTGTGTTTTGGTGAAATTAAGTGTGTATTTGTGAGATATAGACTCGGTGTTGAGACAGTGACTTGTTTGATTTTGTTTTGTGTTTAATTCGCGATGAGTTCACAAAAAGAAAACACAAGAATCTGCTGCTTGTGTGGATCTTCACCTTCTAAAGATCCCAGCATCACTTTGCATCGGTTTCCAAAGCCTGGCACTAAAAATGCTCTGCGGTATGTACACTCCATGCTATTCGTCTTAGACGACATAGAATACCACATTTATTGTTAATTCCGCTTCTAACTACCACAAACTCACGTAACATATATACCTATATACTTAAGTCCCAACTTTCCTTGCCAAAAATCATTAGGTACTTACTATAAAAAGTTTTCTTGCTTACACCATTCCCGTATCTAATATAACATCTCTTTCAATCAAAGCGAAGACTACCCACTGACATGATATAATAATATCTTAACTCGGAAAATGATTAAAATAGTGTGTAATTTGAGAGCAGTGGTGGCCGAGTGGTAACTGCCCCAACTTACGAGTGGTAGGTCGCGGGTTCAAACCCGATCTGGCGCATAACTTTGTGTAATTTATTTCGTCACTACTGCTCTCAAAACGGTGAAGGAAAACATCGTGAGGAAACCAGCATGTCCTAGAACCAAAAAAAAATTCGAAGACGTGTGACATCCACCAATCCGCACTGGGCCCGCGGGGTGGATTATGGCCCAAGCCCTCTCCTAGAGAGGAGGCTGTGTCCCAGCAGTGGGAACATTAGAAGGCTGATGATGAGTGTGTAATTTTGATATTTTTAATTTTCAGTTGTGAATTATGGGCAAAGTATTGCTTCCCAAACGAAGCCTGGTCTTCACCAAAATTCCAGGACGCACTCCATAAACAACATATGAAATTATATTATATTATTAAAATTATGATTCGGTAAAAAATTCTAAAGTGTATTTTACGTTTATATTTTTATCTTTTAAACCCTGCGACTTTTTCTAAATCTGTTTTTTAAACAAATATAAACAAATTCAAAACAACGTATGTAAAAATCTACAGCTCTCTATGTAAGCGCTTTATATGAAAACTAGCTAATGGCCAAACGTTCGCGAAGCGGAAACTTGAATTTCTCCCAAGTTTATGCATGCACTGATTTCATTCATACATAAACAATTACACCCAAATACACACTAATTTTTGGACACATCTCTTTTCTTCTAAAGTCTATGGATTAAAAAAAGTTTCGCCAGGACAACGTTCGCCCAGCGGAATCAGTTTTTGGTGAATTTCTCCACAATGGCTGCATACACAATTTTTTTTTTACCATACACAATTATAGGACGTCATACACTAATTATCTGCATAATTAAAATCTTTAAATTCAACAACATTCCGCTGCACGAACGCATACATATTTTATTACAGTTTTAAAGTTATTTGAGAAAAACAGATTTGGCTGCAGTAATGTTTGAAATGTTAAAACTTGGCAAGATCGTTTTTCAAAAATTTGTTTCAGCCCGGAACGAAATACATTGATATATAGCTTTTGTTGTGTAGTAAATGTTTGTAAATATCAAAATATAATTGGTCTAGTGTCTTTCTCTTCCTAATCATTTCTATAATAAAGAAGAAATAACACCAACGTTTATTACACAATATGATAGAATAATTTAAACCATGTCTGTAAACTTGTTGTTTGTTAAACAAATCGATAGTATTCTTTATTGTATAATAACATAGTCTTGTTTTTTATAATAGTAACACTTTAAAACTAACTAGAATTTTTGTTTGTTTATGTTTTGATGTTGAAATTGTATGCAATAGGCCCATCCATACTTGTTATTTTGGACGAAAATGTCTGAAATACCTACCTAAATTGATTAAATTCATGTATTTTAAAATTCATTACATAGGTGCACATACTTGTGATTTATGAACACCTTTTGTACCCTATTTCTGGAAATAAATTATAATTATTAACATGCTAAATAAAAAACTCTTGTACTGTAATCTTCCTTTTATTACACTGCTGCACTGCTCTATAAAGATAAATATTAGCAATTTATGCACAAGTACACTGTGTTTCATGTCGATTATTGCTGAGCAAAATGTGATAATCTTGCTCAGCCATAATCGACGAACGCACTGGGGCCCGATTCTCCTAATTTTACGATTCAGTCGAGTCGATTCACATTCGACTGAGATTCAATCCCGACTCAATTACGATTGAAGCATATGTGGCATTCCGCTATTTTTTCTTTGAAATAAACGTTTTTATCCTTTTCTGTCATTCAATAATGAATCATTTTGTCTGCAAATGATTTACGATTGCAATATGATTGTAGAGCAAACTACCGTATAGACCAAAATCACCAAAATAGCAGACCAATCGCAAACCAATCGAATGTCGTTGGAATACGATTGGTCTTATATTAGTAGCAGAATGCCCGATATGGTTAAAACTGCTACTGCGATCATATTGCGATTCAATTTCTATTCGATTTTAACATTATTAACTTAGGAGAATCGGGCCCCTGTACTTGTGCATAAAATGCAATAAAAATGACCTATAGAATATACTGTAGTTTGAAACTCCCGCCCTAGCTTCTACTCTCTAGTTTTCGTGGGCGGAATATAGATGGCGCCGGCCGGTAAGGAAAAATTTCCTCATAAAATTTGTACGGAGTCGTTATTCTTCCCTTTAGGGTATATATGTTCTGTGTAGATGACGCTATCACATGAAATTATTTGATTTTTTTAAGTACTACTTATACTAAGCTATGTAACGAAACCATAGCGCGATTTAGACCAGGACAACGCCATCTATCGAGCGAGCATGCAGTGTTTATCGCACTGCATTAATATGAAAGATTTTATCATTATTTATTTCATTTAAACCTAGCTTTTTTATTCATATTTTGTATATTTAATACATAATAACAATATACCACTACGTAACAATAAAACAAATAGTAACATTTTGTACATAAATAAATAACAAAGTTATCAATGCAGTCAAAATTCATACACAATGTTCTTGAAAAACCGCAAATATAAATTTGTTTCCTATTTTTTTATTAAGTTTTAAGGTTTTTATAATTTTCCCTTTATATGTAGCTAATAACCTATCTTGGTGCCAAATTTGAAGGTTCTAAGTTTGCTAGAAGTACCTTAGACTTTTGATGATCGGTCAGTGAGTCAGTGACAAAATGGTGTAACTTTGATCGCTCATAACTCGTAAACTATTTATTCAAATGTCTTGTAATCTTGAGACTGAGCTTGTTCTAATACTTACTCTTGGTCATCGAAAACCTAAACTCCTAGCTTTGTTCACATGGAAGATACAGGGGGCTGAAATAGCCGCGAAACGCTTCGAGAAAAGATGGTACGGCCGTGCCCGCTTTGCTCGAGTCTTGGCTGGGGCACTGCCGTGCCCTCAGGTAAAATTAATAAACGATTGTTCTTATTTAACGTTTGATCATTTGAAGGCATCCCGAATTTATTATATGAAATTAGCTTTTTCAAGCAAAAAACTACTTATTCAGCTTTACAATATTCGTACCAATGTATAGTTGTTATAGGTTTTGCATCGACCTACATAATATTAAAATAAGGCAGGTGCCGTTTTCTCGTATGTAACTCAGTGATCTGAATTCTGCTATTCGATGCTGTATATTCTATTATAGAAACGAGTTGCGTATAACATACGGTAATGATTATAGCAACGATAACGTTACTATTTCATGTATCCTGTTATTTTCGTTGTGTGTTATTTTTTTATTTGATAAGTGTTATGGTGATCTATTGAGGAAATTCAACCGTTTGTTAAACACTCGTTTCGTTTTCACACTCATTTGAACAGGCTTACGATCAGTGAAAAGTTAATTACTGTGCGACTAATGAAAAGTATTATTGTGTTGTTATGGAAGTCTTTTTTCTGTACAGTACATTCACTCAAGTATTAGTTATTGCCCATACTTACTTAATGAAATTACGTCAATGGGGATAGTGTAATTTTCGTTGATGACTATTCGTGTAACCTTTTATTAAAATATAAGATATTTATACAGCATGACACGTTAGTGATACCATTATTTTGCTTAGTGACAAGCACTTTTCTAATCAATTTAATTATCTTAGTAGAATGTAACACACGTGTACAAGGTGTAATATATGTACTTGTACATGTGTATAAGCTATGTAGTTACATCCTACTAATATTATAAACGCGAAAGTTTGTATGTATGGATGTTTGTTACTCTTTCACGCAAAAACTACTGAATGGATTTTAATGAAACTTTACAATAATATAAGCTATATTATTGTAAAGTTTCATTAAAATCTAAATACATCAGAATAACACATAGGCTACAATTTGTAAACATATTGTTCGAAATACTAAACCTGCGCAGACGAAGTCGCGGGCACCAGCTAGTCATACATAACTATGTCCATGAAGTCCCTTTACAAAGAAGTTTAATTAATTACATTTCTGTGTATTCCGTTAATAAGAGTGCTTTTCTTAGAAGTATCCTACCATAGTTTTACCATATTTCCACGTAACGAGTTAATTATGTGTATTTCTTTTTTTATCAAAGGAAATACCTACATATCTTGATATGAGAATAACTTCTCATAAAGGTGAATTTTAAAATACAGAAGTTAATTGATTCCTTTTATAAAAAATATAAAATAGCTGTGTGAGAGAAGTCTCTATTAAGAGCAATACAATACAAATACAACATAAACTATGAGATATATTACAGGCTTAGCCAATATATAAGTTATTGTGAAACTCTGTCTACCGTGACTGAGGGATTGTTCGCGCGAGTTACCGCGGCCCAGGTAGACAAAGGGCTCCAGAAGGTACATGGTGGGTTTAAGATAGCAAGAGTCAGATACTTACGCTGCACAGTGGGAGGGGGCATTTGATGATTTGCTACCACAAAAAAGACCCACTAGGAATATTATACGAGCTGGTTTGTTGTTCCAGTACGGTTTCATAGAACAAATAGTTTTATTAGACGCTGCCCCAGACAGAGATACTCTCTTGTTTGTAGAACGATTGAAGTTTATAAATAGGTCCACGCAATAGATGCCAAATCAGATTAATCTAATCTGATCTCTGTAGCGATATATCGGTAGATGATGAAGAGTTACTTTTAGTCATCATTCGGTACTTCTTTAAAGCGTAGCATTATTACGATTTTTATTGTAAAAATCAGTGCTAAATAATATTGTTTACGAAGTAATCCATAATTATGTTGCTTTTCAAACCACTGGCAAATCAAATAAATGACCGTCCTATGTGGATGCAGTTCAATAAGGGCAGTTAAAACTGTCAAGTATTTGAGTGTGTACAAATAAACAGCCCGATTGGATGGTCACACCAAAAGCGTTTTAACTTTCAGCTATTTGCCATCCTCTTGAATTTAACTTCCAATTTACTGTTTGAAGAAGCTTTTATTGGAAACTATATAGGTACTTTTAACTCGTTTTTTACTGAAGTATGTCCAGATCTTAACTGGCTGTTCTTGTCTTTCTGTTCTATGCCTTTCCATATGAAGGAGGGAAGTAGACCTACAAGCTATTGTTCTATAATTTGGCGAAGTACGACAAATAGAAATTGGACAGCAGTCTACCTACAATGGGTACATCAATATCATCTGCCTAGGGAAAAGACTGGTCAGATGATGATATTGCACAGTTTGGTACACACACAAAAGACGAGCTCAGCCGTAAAGGATGCAAAAGACCGATGTAAAAATATATGCAAGATTGATCAGAATCAAAGAAAAAATCATCAAAATCATCAAAATCAAAATCATCCTCATGTTAAATCTACAATAGATAATGGGATGGGATATATTTTTTGTTTGTAATGTGTTTCATTATTGAAGCTAAATCAATAGGTAACGTGGTCTACACCACAATTACAGCTTTTGATGTACAGAGATACAATCAATACTGATTATCATCAGGTAATTACACTTGTTTGCGTTCCTACCTCCATTACTACTCTTGTTTATGAGTGCATATAACATCAAATGTACAAATATGAGCGGTACAGTCGGAATAAAAAACCGTACCGCAACTTGGAAACTTACAAAGTTATTCGAACTTTTCCGTTAAAAATTCCGTGTGGCGTGCACTTGTAAATTTGTTTTTGCACAAGTTTTTAATAGAAAATAAGTGAAGTCAAAGTATATAATTTCCATGAAATAAGAATCACAATTTGGAATATGGACTCCGTTCCGTCATAATTTCGAGTGGTTTTAGTTTTCTCTACTTTTCCATATTAACTTTGCCTTCCTTGCCTTCACCAAAATAATACGTAACTGACAGTAATACTAAAATTACTTTCCATTCACGTATTGAAAACCTATTCGAGATTTTATCATTGGCACTAACAACGTCAGATATCACATTACATCGATATGTCTTATTTTGTTTAGGCCAATCACAATGCGAGCTCGAGAGAGCGACCCCGCGGGACTAGAGCCTCGTTCTCACCGGATTTAATGGCCGACGTCGACTGGCTTGAAATAAAAATCGCATTTGCGATAATTGGTTTCGGGCTAGCGAGCCGAACTAAGCGCGGTTTTACATGCTCGACTACCTAAATGAGCGATCGTATCCGATTTTCTAGTCGCTCCACGTTATTTTTTTGGCAATATATTTTTTGGAATAGGGACTTAGATGTTTAGTCTCGTTGGTTGATATTGTCTCAATTCGTTACTGGTTTAAGCCGACGGCTGAGGAGGATAATGTTTTATAACATAATTCTGATCCCTTAATGCTTTCTGAATCCACTCGCGGTTTGCTTTTCTTGGAAACCTTGTTACTACTTCTTTGGCTTAGCAGCTTACTAATGAAGACTAATCAGTCAGTATTGACTTTTGTTGAATGCAAAGCGATTACGTCTGCAATCGAGATGTTTGCTCAATTAACTGCAAATGCAGCGCGTTTTCCAATCCTACAGACTAACGTAGGAATAATTAGAACCCACAGCTTACATGCTGTTGAGAGTCTTGAGCTACTTCCAACGAATACCGAGCCGCATTCGATTACGACGTGCCATGCGACTCGAGTTGAGTTCCAGCCAGTATCGTTTATATACAAGTCGATATTGACGATATCGACAGCGAATAACTTGTTCTATTATCCTGAAAATCTTTACAGAGGAAAATTGTACCGATATTTGCAGTACACATAAACATTAGCAGACTTATGTAAACACGTTGTTAATTTCACCACAAATTTTCGACTGAATAGCTACACATAAAACACATTAACAAAATTAATCATTTCATAAATGACTGTCACAGACAGAGCACTCCATTACTCGAAAACGTCGGACCACAAAATTAGGAATATTTCACGATCCACCGAACATTAATGTGTACACAAATAACTTTACTATATCAGATTCCAATTGTATTAAATGGTGCGCCATCGTCGATCATTTTGTTCCCTTTATTGGGAATATTCATAGTTAAAAGCGATGAGATCTATTTGTGTACAATATGTCTACTCTAGCGTGAAATTTATTAGTGTGAACCGCTATATTTAGCGCGAACTTTCAGTGATATCTGACGGTACGCTACGATGTGACGTCACACCCAAGTCTGCAGTCTGCCATTGGATTTTTTGCAGAAACGAAAGAGTAGATCCAATAACTTATTAATTTTATCATGTCCGCTACTAGAGGGTTGCAGGAAAATTTCTTATTTTTCTTTAAACAGGAGCTAGGGGAAAATATCTTAGAATTCTGCATATTCCTAGAAAAAATAATCATAAATTGCTTTAACCTCGTTTATAATCGATTAGAACGATACCCAATGTGACGGATATTTTTGCTAGATATCGTCAACAACGCGTTGTTTAGGACGTGATCATAATAAACAGCAGACATGACTAATTCCACAATACCATACTTTTTATTCAAGAAGGTGTCAGCATGCCATTGCAATACCTGTTTGATTTTTCCAAGTTTTTTAAGGACACTTACCATTACATTTATGTATATCATACAATGTCAATGTGGTTCGTGGATAGTCTTCGCACGTGCATCTGAAAAGAGGAAGATATTGCTTTAAAACTTTGAAAATATGTACTATCATTTGAGGATATGACAATACAAATATTAATGACATAACAAGCTATATTGGGTACATGTATCTATGTAATATTTGACCAAGTTACGATTCGTATGACGTCTTCGAATTTCTGAAGGTTTTCATAGTAGCTGTAATTGATTAACTGTCGTTTATAGAAATATTACCAAAATATCGTTACTTAAAAATAATGCCACGTTACCATAGCAACGGCGTGGGGTTGTTACCAAAACAAAAACGTAACGGACCTACTATATGGTTACTAGTGGTTACTTTCTAGGTTGGCCAACCCGCTGGCTGTTCAATTTGCTCTCTATTATTTTAGGGCTTCAAACCTTCGTGTTTTCATTTGGAAATGTAATTAATTTTCTTGTTTGTGTCGTTAAAGTAAACTAGAGTTGTTATGGTATCTTTGAGTGTGTTTGGTCAAGTATTTGAATTTGAAGTATCCAACTAGAGTACTTCTTATCATCATCATTTCTTAAACTAAAATACCTGCCTGCTATTTATAATTGTCGAGTTTGATAATTTCTAGGTCGAGTCCTATAATTCAAGATAATTAGTATATGAGACAGAAGGTATTTCACTTAAATTAGATTATTTTAGTATGATTGACGGTCTTTGTAACTATTAAGTAATTACATCAATTAATAATATCTACTTATATGATGTTGGTTTTGGCAGAATTGTACAAAGAAATTGTGAGCTGTTTATAAAATGAAGGTCGATCGTATATTACTGACGTAATTTTAACTCTTTGGGGAAATTCTACATGTTGTTGTATTAATATAATTTTCTTGTTCAGGAACAAATGGAGCTGCCGGGGCCACCTCCTGCTTACGAGACTGTCGTTGAAGGACCCCCAAACATAAAGGACTGTCCTTCTCTACAGGTGAGTAGTTGGTCAAAATAACACTGAGGGGACTATACAACGAGCTACACAATTGCTGAGTCTCAGCAAAATCCGATCAGCCGTTTGCGTAACAGCACACACACTCTCAAACTTTCGGTTTCATTCATATTAGTGTAATCCGCAGATTGAGCGGATGGGCTGTATGTAATCAATCCATTCCACGTTTGAATTCAAACCGAATGCATTCGATCAATCCATGTAAAACGGCGGAATTCGCGCCAAAACCGGTAATGGCGTTCCATTTATAGATGGAGACAGTGGAACAGATACGAAAATAGCAACTTTAGACTCAGTTCCGATCAATGCTTTATTTTTAGTTTTTTCTTTTATTTAGATATCGTTCCAAATAGAGGTTTTATTACTGAAGGGTGTTCGAACCCTGACGTCTGACTTAAGTGGGTGTTGGAGGTCAAACGGTGTTCTAAAACGATTTGTGCTGGTCACGGAAAAGCCACTGCCTGCTTATATTACGTGGCTTTCATTTGTTTCTTTATTCATAGGCGACCATGACCCAATTCAGGTCACGAATCACGATACTCTACCAGTTCACATGGAAACTATAGATTTTTAGTTTGTGACGTCAAAATATTATTGTTTTGGTCTCTTTATGAGCGATCTAATGAAGGGATTGAGTTACTGTGACCTATATACACTTGGTCGAGTTCAGTTGTTGTCTTGGCACTATTAATTAGCCTTCATTGAAACCGAGCGTACGGTTTTAGATGATGATATAATAATACTATCATATTGCATTGTCTCCATACAGTTGCACTGAACATTTTCATGAAAATAGGCGTTGTGTTTTATTAGCATAATATTGTAATGTAATACACGCCTTAGATCAAGGACTGCATTATACTTAGTTTACAACTGGTTCACGGCCCATTGCACTTTATGGCTTGCATATCAAGCGGATACTTTATTCATATGAAAATGTATACTGTTTCTTGCACATTTATTGTTTGACGCAAGCCATTTTATCTACGAATCAGTTACATTGTTTTAGTCAAAATTCAATCGTCAGAAATTACGACCACTTATAAGAAAAAAATACTTTTCCGCTAAGGTATCTTTTGCGTGCTTTTCATATTAAATCCTGTTTTTCCAGGAGGTGGTGACGGAACCGTGTGTCCGATGTCAGGCTGGAGTACGTTGCGACAACGAGCTACCTTCGTACGAGGCAGCCGTGCTACTAAGAGATACCAAGTTATAAGGCTGGGTCACACCAGCACCACATCATATGGCCTTAGACTTATGCCTAAGAAGCACCAAGATAAATGCCTTGAGGATATAGTAGAGGCACCTTAGAGGATTTTAGCTGATTACTGGCATGAGATTTTCGTCTGAATATTACGCTTTTATGCACGTGTCGAAACTCTAATTAGCTCCATATAAGCCGATGTGGTTCTAATTAAAAATGGCGTTGACGACGTGATCAGTCAAGAATCTTGTGCTAGGCCATCGGTTTTATACCCCACCAAATATTTAATTTTTAACGAATCAGTGTCTTAGTACCTAAGTTAAAAAAATACATAATTTGCACCAATGCACGTTTGTGTTATTCCTAATTAATTAAACATTAAAGATTAGTTTGCTTAATCCAAAGCGTCAGTTGGAACCCAACCGTGTCGTAGCAATTAACCTAATTTTGAATTGAATTAGTTTTCAATAGTTGTCGTGTTATTTGATTATGTTTTGTTTGACGTAGCTCTTTTGTTGATAGCCATGCCGACCAATATATTATTATAATGTAATGAGAATATTGAGGTGCTTATTTCTTTATTGAAAATTGTGTTAGGTATGATTTTTACAGCTGTTGCTATGTTAACTCTGGTGGGAAGAAAATCTAGACTTAATTGAAAAGTTAGTATCTCATTATTTCCTTTGGTGAACCAAAGGAAATCATCAGATCTATGTATATAAAATAGTTTCACAATAACCCCAAATTCCATTACAAATCGAACCGTTTCTCAGGAACGAATCGATTAATCAAGTAAAATATTTAATGAAAAAAGTGTTTTTCGTTACTTTCCTAGGAAATCCGTATCAAAATGGCATTAAGATTGCAGCTAGTTAGTATTGTGCTGCAGTGAAAGAGATCTGACGTTCTAAACTCAAAGAATGCTCGCACGGCTTAGGCTCTTGGCCCATTGTCCCACGTGGACAGCGAATGCAAAGCGACACTAAGATTTATTACGTATGGGATATTTATTAATTATTGAGGTTATCTTTGCACTAGAGTTAAGAAAGTTACCCTAGTATTTTTTTATGTGACTTTGCTATTTTTTTCTAACGCAACTTTTTTCTTAATCAACAATGGTCTTAAAACCTGGTGACTGATCATTCGACACTTCAGTGGTGGTTACATAGCTTCGCTTCGCTTTAGCGTCACGTGGGACAATTTCATAAGCTATTTTTCAGAGCCAGTCTCATTCTTTGTGAAGCTGTGACGGCTATTGTAAAAAGCAGAAGTGTAGGTTTCAATGGAGATGTTCACACTATCGCATGCCTACAGTAGGTAATCTGCTTTTTTTGAAAAATTACTTATATACTGTCCAAGTATAAGTTGTTAGGTTGATCCTATTTATTTACTTATTCAGGTTATCCAACAATTGTTTACCTTTACATCATACTATGTTGATTTATCATCTCTCGAGCCTTTTTCCAAAGCATGTTCGGGTCGACTACCAGACTAACCGATGCAGCTGAGTATCAGTATTTTACAAGGAGCGACTGCCTATCTGACCTCTTCAACCCAGTGACCCGGGAAACTCAATACCCCTTGGTAAGACTGGTTGTCAGTCTTACTGGCTTCTGAATACCCATAACGACTGTCAAAGATATTCAATGATAACCGGAACTTAGTTAAACGTGCCAAAACACAGGATCGTATGTTGATTAAATATATGAATTATTTTGTTTTGAATAAAAAAAAGAAGAGGTTGGGTGTCAGCTGTGAGCAAAGGCATAATTTACAATTCTTTAACTTTACTAAAATAAGTTTACAATAAAAAATATCAAAAATGAAAACTAGGCTAAATTCTAGTGAGGCGAGTTTAGATGGCGAATAAATAAGTGTTCATAATCCAGTTATAAATTGTAAATGGTCATATGAATTGTCTACCAGATAAATAATAAATAGATGATATCACAAGTGTAGCAGGACTTGAGAGTTTTTGTAGGAACTCTGAAACTTAATATGGCCGATTTGACTTATATCTAGAAGAAAGATAACGGTCTAAATATAAGCCTTATTATAACAGTATGAGTCAAGTTCAGACGGGGTCTTATGACTAGTTTAAGGAAACATAAATGCATAAATATGTAATCTTAACTTTAGTTATAGATTTTGTATTCATTAATAAATAAAATTCATTTTGTAGGCATCTTTTGCAACAACAAAAATACCATCTATTCTTCTTTCGACGTGAACACGGCAATATTTTAAAATAATATTTGGCCACTTTTCAGTTAGGTGTCTCACCGTCAGTTGCAGTAACGTCCATTAAAATTAAAGCTTCTTTAAACGCATTGCTAACTCTTTCTTTGTCAACAAGATAAAAAGTGTTAGCAATCGATAATGAAGCTCGCATTTTAATGGATCTTTGTGCAACTGACGGTCTTAGATCAAGGCTTGAAACTGACATTCTACAGCTAAAATTCACTGCTATTTTATTAGTTAATAATTAAGTTTAGACTTAGACGTTAAATGTTAGGATGAGTGCGCACAATAATACTTGGTGTAATATGAATATAAATACAGCTTTTAATCATCATCAGTATGTGGATTTAACTTCTAGATCGGTGGAGGAAGGATATAGAAATCAGCCCATGCTATATTTAAATAAGTACACATTATGTATGTTATTGCTATATTTAAATAAGTACACATTATTATACATGTATATTTCAGGATTAGATAGCATGTATTAGCTGGAATATCTAGCTATAAATTATTATACACAATAATAAATTAATTCTGACACGAGCTTTTTACATGAAGCTGTAAATAACTGACAGAGTAATTTTATACATAGGTGTAGGTAAACAAAACTGTCATACTATATATATTATCTTAGATTCACCAGATAAGGAACTGAAACGCATATTACTACTACTAAACGCATATACATGTGTATATTTTAGTATGTTTTAGATCCCTTATTGGTGGTAGGTACATAAAATCATAGCTTACTTGGTAATTGATTTACTAATATTATAAAGCTAAAGAGCGTGTCTGTTTGCTTGAAAGCACTAATCTCAGGAATTGGAAAGATTTGAAAATATCTTGCAGAGATAGACAGCCTATTTATCGAGGAAGGCTGTATGATACTTTACGTGCGGGGTACTGTTGGTATGTATTTTGATGTAGCACATACCTTTTATTTGTGTAAGTAGAAGTATGTTATTTATTTTCGAAATATAATTTTCTTTTTAATATTATTGCCAGATGCTTTTTAATTCAGCATGTTAGTCGTTGGTTAAGTGTATAAATACCAATGTTAATAATGATTAAATGAAGGAACACGAATTTTGTAGTTTAAGTTTATGTAAACCCAAAAGTTTTGTCAGAAGCCATAATTGTATATTTAGTACATAGGTAAATAATTTCTGGTTTTTAATCATTAGAAAACATTTAGTTTAGTCACTTTAGTAGAAGTTACGATAGTTATTTTATGATTTAACTTTGTTATAAACGTGTTACGTTCTACTAAATTATGAAATTGTATCAAAACACATCGTATATTTAATAAACAAATAAAAAATAATGATAAATACAAGGATGTTTTATTATATAAGACGACAAAAAGAGGAAATAAGTTTGTAAAACTGGGCTTCATATTTACTGAGTAGGTACCTATTACGTATGTATATTTGAATGTTGGAAGAAATCATTCAAAAAAGTCCTAGTAACTATCTGTACACGATGTCGTATACTTTACATGTAATATTATTAGTATGTATAGATAGTAATCCGTAATCGGTACACTTGATTTAGACTTACTCCTTGGTATTTGCTTGATCACGCGTGATTCGGCAATTAAGCTGATTATGCTCGAGAATTCATCTAATTATATAGGTACATTAAGAGTACATATATCTATAATTTTGCATACGTTTCTGGTAGGTACTTAAACAGATAAATCAGGGACCAAAGTAATCACAAATTTGTCATACGTCATTTTAGATCGCATTTTAGATCAGATTTTGTTCTATGAAATGAGAAATGATTAATTAGATGATTTAAGAAAGGCAAAACTTCCGATAATAATATAAAAATCAATCATAGGGATCATTAGGGCATACAATTAAATATAATGTAGCCTACAAAAGCATGTTTTGTCTCATTTTGATACAAATTTCATTGATCAGAGATTCATTCACAACTGGATCATCAACTGAATGAAATTTTCTGTTACTGTTTTCTTGTCTCTTTCATTAAATACGAAGACGCGTAACGCAATTGCGCTACAGTCACCTCATAATATAGTATTGTTTAGCGGAGCACACTTGGCTAGCACAATATTGAGAGAGCTGCGTTTAATTTACTAATGCCTCCTTTACCACGGTACCTGATGTGGTTAGCGTTTGTTCACCACTCGCCGACCGATGCACACTACTTTTTTATACTATTTATTTGTATTACACTGAAAAGACGATGAAAACTTTTGTACTGAAAAGAGTGTTGATTTATTAATGGTCTAGAAAATAAAATAGTGAAATTGTGCTTTATTTTGCACAATTAGTTACACTTGGTTAAGATATAAGTAGCCACTCGATAAATCGAATACTGCAAAATTTTACATATTTTGTTTACATACTCTATTTACATTAATTTAGTGTGTGAAAATAAGGGAAACAAGTTTCTATGAACAGCCTAACTAACGCTGAACCCTATTACTCCGGCAAAGTTTTCACAGAGCCTAAACGAACAGACGCTGGGGGAAACATCGTGATATAGGAAAACTATTTATATTGTTACTTACTTGGTTCTCGAATGTCACCGTGTACAAACAAACAGGTAAGTTAATTAATCAACCAGTACATTCAATACCAATTAATCGACAACAGTGTGACATGTCCTAACTTTTCAACGTATAAATTAAAAAACTTTTTTTTTCAATATCCGAATTGAATATTTAAAAAACCGCCATTTCAATTTGAAATGCTTTCATGTAAATACTGAACAATATTGGCGGGTATGACAGGCGGCGAATATTTCATGTTTTATGCTTATATCGTTTGAATCGATTAACGAAATCGAATGGACATGATACCTATAAATATTTCAATATAACTAATACCGAGAAAGAGAATGTGTGTGTTTGTTATACTCTCATGTTTAAGCCACAGATATAGATGAAAATTACATACCTATTATGAAAAAAATACAGACTGATTGTCTGAGAGATGACGTAAAATTAGAAGGATACGTTAGCATGGCGGTTGACAGTAAGGATGAGAAACAGAATATGTATTCTTAATAAGTAGTGCAATATGTATTGACCACAAATAACTTTGGAACAGAAGAAGAAGAAGAAGAAGAAAGGTTTACAATGGTACAGATACCAGCACATAGACCTTGGACCTTTTAATTTAGAGAAATAATTGAAAATCTATTCAAGAAATACAGATTTTAGTAGCTTGTTTTATGGCTTATTTTTTATAAGGATGTTTTAGTTAGTCTAGTTTCCACATGATGAAAGCAGAACCGCGGGAAACAGAAAGTATGAAACAAAAACAATTTGTTTTGTAATGTGGAATTAGATTACATTATCTCTTTGTTCTCGGAACGTTATTTCCATTTGTCTCTTACTTGCAGATAGTAAGAATCGATTTTCCTTATATTTAAGAGGTATTGCGTCAAGTTTGTTGCTGATAGCATTGTTATAGTTACCGGCACGAATCTCGAGCTCTGACCTTCACCTGCGCAGAAGTAATTTATTGGCCCCTTTTGTGGTATAAAGTGAGGCGCGGGGGCGGGCTAAAGCGGTGATTGGCCCGCAGTGCATCGCGTCATAGCCGTCACTCGAGATTGGTTCTTTGCTAATAAATCACTTCTGCGCAGATGTAGGTCAGAGCTCAAGATTCGTGCCGATAACTATATCAGGTTTGCAAACCTATTTTAATTTTTAATGTTTAGTTTATGAACCAGCAAAAAAACAATGGATTTCAGTATAAAAATAGTCAAGATGACCTTGACGGAGACCATTATGATCAATTATTCTAGGAATTATTTTTACGTCAGTAATGAAAATGCAGGCTGGGTAAAACCAAGAACTAGAGAATTAAAAAAGTATAAAACTGTGGCTTGTTTAAAATTAATCGTGAATGAACTCAGCTTGTAGTTTATTATTTTATAATGTAGAAAGACAGTTGACTGCGTCCGTGTATGTTTGATTGTTTGTAGTCAGCTGTATAACTGATAAAAAAATTAAGAGCATAATTGGATTTTAAAAAGTAGCTATCTACCAATTAAGTTTCCTAATTACGATCTTGAAGTCGGTTATAAATAAAATCAGTCCTAACTTCACACTACCATATCTGAATATCTCTGTAGCCGTCTCGCCACGCTTCATTTTTTAGTTTGAAGTTAAAACTAAAATTTTATTCATATTTTTTTCCATTCACATGACGGCAGACACGAGTGGCAGCCATGATCCCTCTCGAAGCCCTCCAGAGTCAAGCACGAGCTACAACAATGGCCAGCATCCGACACTCCGCAGACAATCTATAGAGCGCCTTGACATTTTACAACTTTTGTGTGGAGCCTACAAGTATGCGAAAATATTAAAAAATAATTGAATGGAGAAAACAAGGTTGGGTTATGTATTTTTTCTACGTATACAGATAAAAACATAGCACATATCACTTTTGTAAATCAAATAAATTCGTTGATAAACTTGTCGTAATTCTGTGACACTCGATTCAGTTGGAAAGGGTTCTCAAACAGGTTCATCTTGGCGATGAGATGTCCCAAAGTTTGTCTAAAGCCTGACTTTCTTTCTATACGACAGAGCGTGTACATAACTACCCGAAACCTTCACAAAGTTGCAACATTACCTGACGGAAAATTCCATGTTATCATCCCTTCTATACGTTCCCGAGTTATATTATTACGGTATAGTTCGGCCATTCAGAGAATGCGTTCCTGACACGTCGCGATTGAACTGACGACGTAATAACATTCATTGATTATTGATATAATAATGTTGTTTTAATGCTCCTCAATTGTTAAAACGGTAAACAACCAGCAAAAATATTTTTATCGTAACTGCAACGCCATTGCAAAGTTACGTCGTCAGTTCAATCGCGACGTGTCAGGAACGCATTCTCTGAATGGCCGAACTATAGTAGGACCCTTGACAACTTTCTTTGCGTTTCTGCTTATATTATTATGTAGGTCGGTCTTCCCATGGCAGCTATGGGTACTTATTGAATTTTATACTGTTATTTAGTCTGAATTTATGATGGGCAATATATAGGGGTCTGGATCACAATAGTCGGAAAAAGTTTAAGTTTTGGGTACCCGACCTCCGAAAAAATTGAAAATAGGTCATGGAAGGTATACTCAATCGGAAAAAGTTGAGTTTGCGCATGCTACACTCAAACTTTCTGTTAAAAACCTACGCTCCTGTCACCGAAATAGTTCCATGTCAAATTTTGAAAGAAAGGAAAACATACCGCGTTCCCATTTGGCAGTACATGGTTACTAATCCGAATGCAGCCGGCATCGGAACTTGGAACGCTGTTAGGAGCTACACAATACCAGACAGGGGATGTAGTGGATGATCCGTTTCGTATCTGGGAACTACTGGCTCGATACATAGCATGTTCTTGGAGACAGGCGTTACGATATTATGTCGGTCGAGGTGCTCAAAAAGTTGTGGTATTATGAGTATAATTTGTGCGCAGGACGTTCTAACGCTAGGATTTGCTCTTTTCGGCAAATATCAATCTTTTATTCTAACAAAAATAGCGAGATTTAGCTGTAGAATTAATTTTCCGAATCTTCGGATCAACTTATCTAGCTAGTGGAGTTTCATAGTGTAATCAGCTATTATGATGGACACCTAGTACATTAAACGATATCAAGGGATATTTATTTAAATTGCTTTTAAACTGTAGAGAAAAGTCAAAACTAATAAACATGAAGTGATGTATAGTGTTTTAAGCTAGCCATGCTGGGCAATATTTGTGGTGACCAGTGCACCACATGTTGTCATTAATGACATATCAATTGACACAGCTCACATAAGTTAGCCAGCAAACACAATATTTTCGGTTGCGGTCAACGCATTACTGAAATATTGAAACGAAGTACTACAACATAAACAGCATCAGTATATGATTTAATACATATTTTAGTATCATTATTATATTACGATAATATGCAGCTTCCGTCCTCATATTGAGTTACGTAAATGGTTATTATCAGGCTCATGAATGTGGTTAATGAATTAACTACATCTAAGTGGTATCAAAATACACCAAATGTTAATGTTGCTACTAATTGCAGTCCGCGAATATACCAATATCTATTACAGAGATAACATTAATGGAGTGGTAATCGATAGAGCTACTAAACTAATTTTGTGAATGGTCTGACTAATGTAATTTTAGGAATATAGCTTGTGGCACATTATAGGACGTGGCACATTACAGCAGCACCGCAACAGCACGGCTCCACACCAGCATTTAAGTTGTCATTCAATTTAGAGCATTAAATCGTGTATATTATAATATATTTCGTAATGTCAATATGAAAAAGCCAACGGCGAGCAGTCAGCGTGCTTGCCGCTTCCACACAACTCGACTCGCCGCCCGCGTGCTGCAAGCGAGCGGTCCTCATGCGTACAGCGCGCCGACGGCGTGCTAATTGCCCGCCGACTCCGAGCCGGCAGCGAAACAACGTCATTACGTCGTGTTCAATCATAACATCAATCATAATCGTCTTAAAATAATATTGAGTTTGCGGTGACAGCAAGCTTACACCTCGCGGCCGGCGCGCGGACGGCGCGCCGACGGCGAGCGGACGGCGCGCCGACGGCGAGCGGACAGCGCGTGGTTGGCGCGCTGTCCGCTCGCCGTAGTCTTAATTCGAGGCGACGCCGTGCTGCAGCCGTGCTGTTGCCGTGCTGCTATAATGTGCTGCTATAATGTGACATTATAGCAGCACGGCAACAGCACGGCTGCAGCACGGCGTCGCCTCGAATTAAGACTACGGCGAGCGGACAGCGCGCCAACCACGCGCTGTCCGCTCGCCGTCGGCGCGCCGTCCGCTCGCCGTCGGCGCGCCGTCCGCGCGCCGGCCGCGAGGTGTAAGCTTGCTGTCACCGCAAACTCAATATTATTTTAAGACGATTATGATTGATGTTATGATTGAACACGACGTAATGACGTTGTTTCGCTGCCGGCTCGGAGTCGGCGGGCAATTAGCACGCCGTCGGCGCGCTGTACGCATGAGGACCGCTCGCTTGCAGCACGCGGGCGGCGAGTCGAGTTGTGTGGAAGCGGCAAGCACGCTGACTGCTCGCCGTTGGCTTTTTCATATTGACATTACGAAATATATTATAATATACACGATTTAATGCTCTAAATTGAATGACAACTTAAATGCTGGTGTGGAGCCGTGCTGTTGCGGTGCTGCTGTAATGTGCCACGTCCTTTAGTCTGTTATTTATTGATTGTTGAAAATAATTACGTGCGCAATACGTCTAGCGAGCTGGATATAGCAATCGGGCAACCAAAGGGTTTTCTATCACTATCACAATTTTGGAGACCCGAAAGGTAGCAGCATCAAATGCGCTTGAAAAAGCATTTCATTGGATTCCCTAAATCTTAAGACTAACGTCAATAAGACTAACATGTGGTTCATCACAACACTCACGATAACCTTGGAACACATCAATGAGACTCCTCACTCGTAAGTAGGCCATCTAGTGTTCATCTCAGTCTTCGTGACTTGCCACGATAATTATTCAGTCCACTGACGGACAGTCGTGTGTGACTGACTTGATTGATCACAAATGTTTCTAACATAATGTATTATCTTTCAAATGGGTTCACAGTACTGAAATAACTCGCAAGTGTGACATTTAACAGCATCTACTTGAACAGATTAGTGTGTAACTAGTTTGTTGCATACACAACCCAGCTGGCAGGTCACTCATACTTGCACAAGTACAGTTATCATTTTACATGTGCATGTTTGCTACTATCTGTTACATAAGTATTGCATCAACATATTAAGACCTTATGGTTCAGAGACACGAGGTACTTGATTTATCAAAACCCTATCAGAAAATGCCACTGCCTCGTCATAAAAGACCGCAGGCTTGTTTAAATTCGCATCCCTGCCAACACCTGACTCGATACATATTTAAGAGGTTCTCGATTATATCGGTATCGATTGGTTGGTTGGCTATACTGCATTCTACTCGGATTGGCGCCAAGTCCTTAAGAATCGCCAAACTTTGCGAAACATTCGAGTGTTACCTGGCGTAATAAATATATGTATTCTGCAGAATGAGGTTTTATTAAAGCGGTTGTGGCCGTTACCGTTACATTGACTTTTTTATTCAGTGATACTGTTATTCAATTGACAATTTTAAAGTTGAAACACAAATCAATACCCACTGATTATTGGCACGAATATTTGCAATTTAGCTTCACAGAAATAGACTTTTTTCCTCGCTAGTTACTTATTACATCAAAGAAAAAAATCCTTCTATCAATCCTATTAGCGCCCACTTTCAAGTAAGTCTATCGGAAGACCGTCCTTATTAAATTGCACTCTAATATTTATATAGTTAGTGCTTTATAAAAACGTTGTAAAAAACAAAAGGACCTGTCTCCTAGAATAAAAAACTCGAGTGGCTCGGACAGAAAGAGTAGTTTGCTTTTTGAGTATGCCGAGTGGCGAGTACTGTCTGTCAGTTTTAATTAGCCACGGTGAAGGATAACGATGGTTGGCAAATGACTTTTATGAATATTTATCTCGTAAAGATCAAGTTTAGCGTTCATTTTGTCGATGACCCAGTGGTGGTAGAATTATTCGTGTTTATACTCTAAAATCTAACTTAAATGAAGAAAGCATTGAATTAAAGTTGCCGTAAGGAATAAAGTTACATTCCCAAATATCGAATTATCACAAATAGAAATGAGCTGCTATTTTGGTAGTTTTCAGAATTTGGGCGGGCTACAGTTGAAGAGGCCTTCAAACTTTACGCAGGCGAGCAGCTAACTGGGTGACGATGTTAATTTGCATTGCAACGAGAAGGAAGAACAGAGAAGAGAGAACCCGTACAAGCTAATAGAAATAATCATGAAATTAGACACGATGAAATCGCAAACGCATCAAGCGAGCTGAGCGTGGAAAGGATTCAATTCGCAGCTGGATTTTTTAAATACAGTCCGTTGTTAGGTATCCTTTACAGTCGATGCAAAAAAGGGCAGGCTCTTATCTGCAGTATAAGTACGGCATAACATGCTTGATGTTAGATAATAAAGCTTCCCAAACACAGCCGTACTAACACAGTCTGACCTTTAGTACCTATCACACAAAAGGGGCGAAGAGAATTCGGAACCTAACTCTAGAATGCCAGAAATAGAACCATGTGTAACTCAATTTTAGATTGGGTAATTGGATGAGGGTACTTACCAACTATGTTAAATGTAACTGAATTCGCATTCCGATGTTCATCTCAAGTATATCTGAAAAGAAAAGAAAGAAAGTATTAAAGAAACGTCTACAGACGACTAATGTATGGGTAAATTGTAAAACAGCAAAGTGTACACTGTTATTGAAACCGTCTGTACAATAATAGACTGAATACACTGGGAGACAATTAAATCGGGACAGTTTTAAAAGCTGCATCAACGTTTCTACTAATGATTAATCACCAGCTTAGTTACCTATGCCTAACCTTAAGCAAAGGAGTATCAAGTAGTTATTTCACACGGGTGACCTAATAGGTGCACTTATTTTTTATTTTATTTTTACTGACTATAGATAACAATCACGGGAACTTGATGTCATCTGCCTATACATAAATGAAAAGGATGACCACATGCTACCTTCTATCGTGCTTTATACATGCCATCATCAGCTTTCGATAAACATACCTAGTTAATTAAAGTGTCAAATCACTAGAATTTCTAAAACAACTGTGGCAAAAAATATTCAATTGATATTTCACATAAAGCATATGTCGTTATACTGAGAAAAATAAACATTTCCTCGTTTTAAATGGCCTCAAGATCATTGCATTGTAAAGAAACAGCGATAGCAACGTTAAAATAAAACTTGGTCTCTGTAAATTGCATCCCACGACCCACCACTCAATTCACGATCATAAAGTACGATGCAGTATTCAAATTGTAAGATATTTCTGTCAAGGATATATTACTCGGATAGTTTTAATAATATAGCGCTTGTTTGAACAGAGTATTGGAGTTATGTGTCTTCCTTTAAAACTTTCAAATATTGTCGTGAGGATAAAGTTTGTGGCTTATAAATAGCATCTTGCCTTATTATTTTTCAACCACCGTTATTATTAATAGTTGATAATAAATAACTGTGCATGCACTTTTTAATTATCTAATATGCATATGAATTCTAAATTTTGTTCATTCAATATTTTTCAAAAAAAAAAAATAATAATACCGCAAGCAACGATTGTAAAGTTAACAAAAATATTGCACCAATTTATCTTCTTAACAACGTTTAAAAAGAAGGCTTTACGAGGCTTTCAATAAGAATGCGAAGTATAAAAAATATTTGGTCTCTTCACGAGCTATTTTTGGCGTATCTCATTTACACGTAATTTCGAAACACATAATCTTGATAAATTGCGAAAGTATATTGCCATTGCTTCTCTTTGTGACAATAACGTGATAGATATCTAAAAATGCGTCAATGAACTGAAAAGAACCTGGCACAGATAATGATGCTAGGTTTCACGGTTCTTTCGCGCATTCCAGGCTTCGTATTTATATGTGTTTATCAAAGCGGAAGTGTTAATTTTTATTGTGTTGAAATTGTTGCTGTGTTGGTGCGAGTAAAAATGATTTCTTATAAATAAGCAAGCTATGTATCTGATCTAATGAATTATATTATTGATTGAGTCTGTAAGATGGCCATTGGCACGAAAAATACGCATTGAAAAAACCTTTTCATATTGAACATACATAAAATATTAAGCCTCAAAAGCTTCATAATCTTGAAAAAAAATTACACCTCAAGACGCGGTGCAGCAAGGCCCCTGAAACATAACAGGCTCCGGAAATTTAGCGAAGCTACTTCAAGAATTCCTCTGTCATGAAAGCCTTTAAGGCGAGTAACCGTTTTAGCTGCTTAACAGGTTCGTGAACAAATATTTCCAAGAAAACCTAGTATTTAAGGTAAACTTAGGTAACTGACAAACACACGAACACAGTTGAGGACTCATTTTGAAACCAATAATGCATCTATTTCTTAAGAAACATGTGGTTCCATGCACGAATCAGAGGAATCTCTTCACATGTGATTACTGTTTTAAAAAGTACTGTTAGGTCTGTTCAATGTATGACATAGACTCTGCATACAACTATAAATAGGTACATTGGTATTTCTAGCTGAAAGTTCTGTACCCACTTACTCTCATCTTAAAATTCGTCTTACGGCCATATTATTAGACATCACATCTTCCGAGACCATGACGCCCAACCTAATAGAGCCTAAAACAATATCCTTTCGGAGTCCTATCCCGATGTGTAATTAGGAAAATGATACAGACAAAGGCATAATATCCTTGTTTAAACATGTTCTTCAACACATCTGTTGTTTACGTTCAAAACTGTTTTTTTTTTAACAAAGGACGCTGAAATTGTATTGCTAAAATAATACCAAAATGAGGTTCGTTAATTTTTAGGTCATACATGCCACTGCTGTTTGCGTAAGATAATCAGTCAAGTTTGCGAGTAATTAAAATGACTGATAAGCATTCTTAAAATTTTCTGCACATGAATTATAGCCTACATGTTATCTACATATTGTTATGAAGGATACATTTTATTACTATAAGTGAAACGTTAAAAGTTCTCGTGTTTAATCAAAAGCAAACATTGCTTGAAGGCTATTTAAAATCAAAAGTTAACTAACAACAGCTAACCAAGATTATGCACTAAATACATTACATTTATTTATACATTCGTTGATATTACAGGATTTTTTTTTTTTATAAATAAATTACAAATTTTCCTTACAGTTCCCCTGAAAGCGATTCCGTGGCCCAGAAACCATGGAGGTAATAAGCAATTTTCAATTTGTCTATCGTACGGAAACCCCATAATTTACCCAACGTAATTTGGGTAAGTATCATAGCAAGATTTAAGCGAATTATCATGCTGACATCGACAAGCCCTTTTCGAGCTACACGCATCAAGGATATTCAAGTGCCTAAATCTACAGTTAGTCTTCTATAGGAGAAGTCATGCAACATGTTACGGATTTTACGACAGCGAACAATTTCACATACGATTAAGCAGCCATTAACAAAATCTTATCACACATGTTTGCAATTTATAACGCGTTTATCGATTACCTTATCAAAAAACTAATTAACCGAACTTTTATGAAGCAAATCATAATACATATGAAAAGTTTTTCAGGTAAGTTGTAACTTGGTATTTCTGAAACAATTGAAAGATAAATAGATAGAAGGTTAGGTACTCATTGTTATTTATTTAACGCATAAAGCCTATGTGAAATCATTTTCTATAATATTGTACAACTGGATGAATAAAATGGATTTGTTAGTAAAATAATTGATGCAATTGATAGTTTCTCTTTCTCACGTTTTCCTATTGTATTTCAGCTTTGACTATCCAATGAAACATCAAAACAAACAAATTACATCACGTTTGTATTACCAATGGAACATTCATTGTTCCAAAAATACAGAAATAAAGTTTTGTTTACACAATACAGGTAAAAGCCGTTCTCAATTTTCGATCCGATGTCCGTTGTCCGGTATCTCCGGTGCATCGGTATAGAAAATTGGCAATAAGCGTCTGCACCGAGACTAGTGCATACAAAAATGCACTTACGAATTTGGAAGGTTGAAAAAATTGCTTGGGAAATCACGGTAGAAAATAAAAAGAGAAATAGAGCGCGGGTTCTGAATATGACCGGCGTAGTTTATGAGTTTGGCTGTGTACGAATGACTGCTAACGATGGTAGCCGTGATTAACGAGGTTTTCTTCAACCGATCGATACGTGATTAAAAATGTAAAATACTAGCGTTGGTACACCATAACATCGACTACCAAATACGGTTCTTTTTTACAGTTTTTTCATGTGCTATTTATTCTCGTGTTTATTTAATGGAAAACAGCACACAATGGAGAGATTGTAAGCTGATTGTTCATTATTTATAAAGGCTATTATTTCCGTTAGTTGACATTCACTGACGCGAGAAGGTCACTGACTGATGCATGATTTTTAAAAGTTTGCTTCACGATTAAAATATTGAGATTCATCGACAAAAACGTGTAGGTTGGTGCAGCCTTGTTGCCCAATCTGAAAAGCAAACTAAGGGGATCTTCGTAGCATGTAATGCTCGTAGTTCGCCCTAGGCCAGTCCACGGGCATGCATTGTATGTTTTAAGCATCCTTATTTACAGGCAGACGCGGGTGCTTTCGCTCGGAACATAAGTACTACTTTTCATGGCGTACACGTATATTGTTTTTTGTTAAACTGCATTTAATTTTGCTCAGTTTATTTACTCGTGTTATTTGGTTTGCGATGTTAAACTGGCTCAGGCTGGCATAACATTTTTAATTCAACATAAAGGAATTTGCTGGGCTCATAATTTATTCGCATGTTTTGTAAGCTTTTTATTTGGATATAAACAAAAAAATGTTTTTTTTTTTTTTAAGTTTTGATGAGGCACATACGTTGTCATTTGTTAATATAGTGTCCAAAAACTACTGAACTGCGACAAATGACTTTAAAATAATCTCAATACTTAATAGATTATGACATCAAAGCAATTGATCTCATCACAATTCTAGTTTATTTACAGCTAGACCCTTGTTACGCTCATCCCATCGAGAGTAGCTCCGTAATGAACTCTGCCTCATTAAAATAATTACGTAATGGAGAGACGACGCAAATCGTGGTGGACGTAAGTCGTGGTGGCCTAGTGGGCAAAGAACCAACCTCTCGAGTATGAGGGCGCGGGTTCGATTCCAGGTCAGGCAAGTACCAATGCAACTTTTCTAAGTTTGTATGTACTTTCTAAGTATATCTTAGACACCAATGACTGTGTTTCGGATGGCACGTTAAACTTTAGGTCGCGGCTGTCATTGAACATCCTTGGCAGTCGTTACGGGTAGTCAGAAGCCAATAAGTCTGACACCAGTCTAACCAAGGGGTATCGGGTTGCCCGGGTATCTGGGTTGAGGAGGTCAGATAGGCAGTCGCTTCTTGTAAAGCACTGGTACTCAGCTGAATCCGGTTAGACTGGAAGCTGACCCCAACATAGTTTGGGAAAAAGGCTCGGAGGATGGAGAGACGAAGCAAAGCTAGTTTGCTTTCGAATGCATTTTGAATACAAAGTTGCTAGTAGTTTAGAAGAATAGCGAAAGAAACTTTGTTGCATTATCATGACATACTTACCGACTTATTTACGAGCTTCGAAATATTCTGTTAGCTAAGAAAATCTTCGTCAAGAACACAATGAGAACTAGAAGCCGTTTGTTTTAAATACTTAAACGATTACTGTGGTAAGCAGACCATACTGATTATAGATGACCTACATAACGCATGTAGATGTCCTGATCTGATGGCTGATCACGATTTTTCAAAGATTACGGCGGGTAATCAAGTAGTATGACAAATAACAATAGGCCGCAGGCTCACGAGCTCTCTAAAACTTTATAGCCATATTAATTAGGTTCCATGCTGAAGAAAAAGATAAGAAAACAATCATCATACAATTTCCCGGTTTTACATACTCTCGTCATTTCTTGCCTCTAGAGCATGACAAAACGCTAGATAATAATTACGACACAAATAACAATTCTGAGAACAACTCAATGTTTCAATCTAATGTTTTTGTATTGTTTGAGGCGTTTCTTGCACAAATGCATATAAAAACGCCTCTGAGGTAAATTTTTCGGTGTTACTAATTTACTAAGAAATTTAGTTAAGGTTCCTGTTCATATTTAAGAAGAATTTATGGATGAAGTAGACTATATAATAATACATATCGAGGAATATTTAAAGACCTAAGACGTAAGCAAACTTTTTAAAATGACAACCTCATTATTATGGTTGGTTCATACAAGGAAGCGCCAACGCCTAATTTGGCTAAGCAGGAACTGACTAAGTATGTGGATAACTACAATTATCTACGCCAAACAACGTTTTATTGTTTTGTTTACTCACAAATGTCAACTAATGGGGATAACCGCAGGAAACTATTATAACTCATCTTTGGCTTGTTTAAGCCAGTGAAGAATGACAGGGGACATAAAAACAGACAGTTAAAGGATGATGAACTTTAGAAAAAAATCAAAAGTATGACATGGGCCTGTAGCTGGAGATGTTAATTGCGTAATTAACCTAATTTACTTTGTTTTAGTCTTTTATAATAGCTCCTATATCTAGATAGATTTGTTACTTTGCTACATTATGTACAAGTATTTAACTGCCTCGTTGGTCTAGTTGTCGCAAGTGTGGCTGCTGAGCACGAGGTCTCGGGTTCGATTCCCGAATCGGGCCGAAATCGCTTTGTGGGTTTTAGAAGACTTTCACAAAGCAGCCCGAAGCCTGGAAGTTGGTGATTGATTCACCCGTGCATCGGAGAGCACGTCAATGTCGGTCCTGCGCCTGATCTCTTTCCGGTCGTGTCGGATTGCCGTCCCATCGGGCTATGAGAGTTAAGGAATAGTGAGTGCACCTGTGTCTGCGCAAATGCTTGTGCACTATAATATGTCCTGCGCAGTTGGCTGATCTCCTTACATGAGAACAGCCGCCGTAGCCGATAATCGGCTAGGAAGACATCACATTATGTGATCATATTACTAAGTTTCCGAAGAAACGCGCGCCATCTTTTTTTTAAGTAGCTTGGATGTAAAAAAGTGCAGTCTCGCCAAGGCTCGAGTTCGATACGATGAAAGATTGCAGAACTCAACTCGTAAGTTTAATCTGATATGCAATCCATTGGACGAGGTTGTGAAAAACTTATGACTCGAGTCTGAAAGCGCACAACTCGAGTGGTAGTACCTACTGCAGATAACAATATTGAAAATAAAGAAAAGTTTTCTACTGCGAGGCTACTAAAACCGTAAGTAATGAGGTAAATATGAGGTAATTATTGTTCCGCTTTATTTTCTTACGACATCGACTAACTCAAAATAAATAAGCAATCTTAGTCATGACTTCACTTATTGTCAAGTTAAAAAAATAATTGACCAAATAAATAAAACAGACCTTTGCACAGCAGTTGCTCAGCATAGACATGTATTATAATGCAGCTAAGTAAATATCTTTAGTACGAATTGGTATTTTGTTTCTATCATTAAAACTTGAATCTAAGCGGTTTTCAAATGCAAACCTCAAATAATATAGAAAATTGTACGAGTAAACAGCTATAGAGTGCCCCGAGCATCCAGCCGTGGGCTCTTCACAGCCCATTCGCAAATCAAGCGGCAGAACGCTCAAGAGCCATTGCCACGAGTTCGGAAAAAAAGAAATATATTCAATTGAAGTGCCCCACTCGCTGGCGAGCCAAACCAAAGTAAATTGTAAATTAAGCAAATATTCCCGCCGTTTGAGAACGCTTCATTTAAGGCATCCAGCTGTATTCTGCTTTCATTGTATGAATTGATTTTGCATCTGATGAAGGGCAAAGCCAGCATGGTCCTTTTGGAAACTGTTTAAAAGGACGTCAGTATGATGTTCAGTAATTACATGGACTTTCTTCTATTTGTGATGATTTATTCATAGCTTTATGAATATTGCACAGTGCTGAAAGCCTGGCGGTGATATCGGTCCTGCTCACATATTTCTTTTTGCAAATGCAAACATGAGGAATACTGTACTTTCTTCAAATTGCTGGAAGTTCGGCAAATGGTCCATATAAATATTTATTGATCATATTAGACCAATACAGTAAAACATAACAAAGTAAGTAGATGCTTACGTAAATGAATCTGTTTAAACAGCTTCTAAAACATAGCATCACAGGCTCACAGCGAAGTAAGTACATTTCACAAGCTTTAAAGTTTCCAGTTGGGCGCCATCTTCGTGCAGCTTATCATTAGCAAAATAACGTTAAAAATAGGAAATGGGATGTCACACTCGGTACGAAGCTCGCTGATAGCTGGTTACTTATCCAGTTAATTAGCCATTAAAAGTTTTACCAACGTTCGCAGTTCCCTTGGCCTAATTGCTGCCAACACGACGCCGTCTAATAAATGTACGTCGGACTAATTTCCCTTAGCAATCAACTTACTCGTACATGCTGATTAATTGATGGGTAATTGAATATTGATCGCTTTGGTTCACTATGAAGTGTTTTAGTTTCGTAGTTTTAATTGGAACACGTGGGTGAGTGTGCAGTTTTGTTTGTTTCACGGAATGCTGATAGGTACATTTGTCTGTCTAAGCACAGGGTCGCTATTTTCCCAAAATATGGTAGGAAAACAAATCGTTAATTTTGTGCAGATAATAAAACATAGTGCGGTCTTATTAGCCGAAGCCGTGAGCTGGAAGGGTCAGCCGCTATGAAATATGGCGCGATGCAGACCGTGCGAGGAGACATTTCATTTATCTTCTATGATGTCCACAGATAATTTATAATATATTATGGTAGCCAAACAAAAAATGTTACAATATCGTACGAATTTATCAAACTGCCGTAATGGCAAGCATACGTAGTTCTTTAGTAGACCGACGTAAACAAAAACACTGTTACATTGCAACAATATTTGAAACTACTCATTAGTGTTTAATTACTTCTCAATATAGACATTCTAGCTATAAATACATTGCGAGTTATTGCAGAGGCTGTTAAAGATATTATTTAGTAACGTATCCCCGTCACGTTGCGCAGATGGCATATTTTATTATATTTGAAGAGCCGTATTTGCGATCGAGAGCTACCGGATATTACTAGCAGTCATAAAAGCGACGAATTAATCTGCTTACGTCTTTCATATAGACATCATCAATACCACCACTTTTCATTGCAGTGGTAGATTTGAAATTATGAATTTGTTTGAATATGCAGGTCATTTAGTCATGGCAATCTAATATATAAAAAAATGACGGATTAGCTAAATAATTATGCTTAATACGTAAATATACTTAAGAGATTTTATCTCCATTCTGCTAACGGCAAAAACAAGGCTCTTCCTCATTTAAGTTAGTATTTATCTAACTTTCCGTCTAACTTAGTTCTTGTACCTAAGTAATTTTAACATTTAACCCGGCTAACTAGAGTTAGTGAAATACATTATTCTAACTATTCATAATCTGAGGGCACGGCAGTGCCCCAGCCAAGACTCGAGCAAAGCGGGCACGGCCGTACCATCTTTTCTCGAAGCATTTCGCGGCTATTTCAGTCCCCTGTATCTTCCATGTGAACAAAGCTAGGAGTTTAGGTTTTCGATGACCAAGAGTAAGTATTAGAACAAGCTCAGTCTCAAAATTACAAGACATTTGAATAAGTAGTTTACCAGTTATGAGCGATCAAAGTTACACCATTTTGTCACTGACTCACTGACCGATCATCAAAAGTCTAAGGTACTTCTAGCAAACTTAGAACCTTCAAATTTGGCACCAAGGTAGGTTATTAGCTACATATAAAGGGAAAATTATAAAAACCTTAAAACTTAATAAAAAAATAGGAAACAAATTTATATTTGCGGTTTTTCAAGAACATTGTGTATGAATTTTGACTGCATTGATAACTTTGTTATTTATGTATGTACAAAATGTTACTATTTGTTTTATTGTTACGTAGTGGTATATTGTTATTATGTATTAAATATACAACATATGAATAAAAAAGCTAGGTTTAAATGAAATGAATAATGATAAAATCTTTCATATTAATGCAGTGCGATAAACACTGCATGCTCGCTCGATAGATGCCGTTGTCCTGGTCTAAATCGCGCTATGGTTTCGTTACATAGCTTAGTATAAGTAGTACTTAAAAAAAATCAAATAATTTCATGTGATAGCGTCATCTACCTCTGAAATAAATCTCTTTTATTCTAAAAGCTATTCGATTAAAAAATTCGACAATTTCGAATTTTTTAGGTTAAAAAAAATATTGTTTACGTGCTACTTTAGGTGTACATATTTAGTTTGTTATATATTTAGTTAGTTGCATGTAAGTTAATTTAATTTGTTATATACTTAGAGAAGAAAGAGACCTACAAAAAATAAATTAGATCCCACCAAAAACATTAAATGTAAAAAAAAGCCAATCCTCTACGCAATTCCTCCACCGTAAAAAGTTTTGAGATCGCATAGAAGCCAAGTCCTGTTCTACTTTATTTGTAATAATAAATCAATATTTTGTGACTATATCAATAGTTTTGTTCACATTACAATAATACTGTCTTGGCCATGAGCACAAGTTAAAAGTCGCTTCTTGAAATAATGTGCGTTGATAAATTCTATATGGACATGATTTTACGATTGGACTGATTATGGACTGATTGGAATTTGAGATCACCATGGACTAAACATGCGCCATAGTACATGTGCAGTTCATTGATGTTGGATGAAACTGACTGTCGGTCATTTAGTAACAATTGAATAAACTAAAAGTATTTAATTCTGTGATATTAAACTTCATGTTTGACTTTCACCTCTCCAAGATATGCTGTATTATATTTGCAGTTTATTGTGCTCATGGCCAAGTCAATATTATTGTAAAGTGAACGAAACTATTGATATAGTCACAAAATATTGATTTATTATTACAAATAAAGTAGAACAGGACTTGGCTTCTATGCGATCTCAAAACTTTTTACGGTGGAGGAATTGCGTAGAGGATTGGCTTTTTTTTACATTTAATGTTTTTGGTGGGATAAAGATTTACTTCGTCTAGCTCTAGGGAAGTGCAACAAAAAGCATGGTTACCATGAATTGTACTTAGCTGTGACAGCAGTTTTTTAATTAATTACAATTAAGCTTGGCTTGTGAAAATAAACGGCTTTAGAATTGCCGTAGAAGTAATAACTATTTAAAAAACGTAAACATTTGATAGCAAAAGTTATCGCGTTACATTAAAAATGTTCAGTTCAACTATAATTATTTGAACCGTAAACTAGACATTTGTGAGTGAACTGCTCGAAATTATGTTTTATGAAGATAATTTAATAAAAAATGTCATACTTAACATTATGGAAATGATTTAATCGCCTTTGCTTAAAGCGTGGGCCAAGTTTTGAATAATCATGACGTGGTTAAGTGTTGAACGACGTATTTAATATAAGCTGTGGCCTGGCAAAAGAAAATGAATATTAGTTCGTATAAGCTTTACTATACAGTTTGCTAAGCAGATGTTAAATTGCGAATTTCCATGCGGAATTCTGTTTAGCATCATATCCAAAACGTTGAACACGTAAATGCTCTTTTGGGTAGTTGTAAAAAGATAATCTCCATTGGGTTAATCGCATCTTGGATAACCTAAACTTTACTGTCGTCTAAGCCAGTGTTAAAAGATAACATACCACATGACATTGAACGTATGGCTAGAACGGCGAACTTGAGCTCATTATTCGCAAGTGGCGCCTCCTCAATTAAAATTCAATGCAGCTTCGCACTCAACAATGGTCACTTTCCAATAGGCAGCGAACCGCAGAGGATTGTCCAAACTCAGAACAACTTTTATAATTTGCGGTCGAAGCACTACTTTTAGTTTAGGCTCGCTAGATGGCAAGTGTCCGCAGTTCTCATTAAACGCCACAACAACATGGCAACGCTGTTAAAGTTAAATTAGAAAATGAAACATAGTTAACGCTATAAAAAGAACCTAGGAGTTTCATTTTGGGAGCTCGCGTCAGAAGCATAAGTTCTGTCCATAAATATTTTAATATATATTTTGTTGGCATCATAGTTAGAAGTGTTTTGGGACGTTGCTGGCGAAACATGTAGATATCGTTATCGCTTCTGGTTAAAGCATACTTGCGTGCATTAAAACAATTTTGTATTTTATAAGTTCTTGATCGAGTAATATTGACTTGGTAAAATTAAAAGCATATAGGTACATATAATGTGCTACAGTTCAAAATTATGCTGTAGAACTTTTAATTAGTTAGTACCGAGACGAAAATATTTTTTAATAGCTTAAGAGAACTACTAGCGCCATCCAGTGACGTCATATACAAGCTTTTACTCAACTGACTGACCTAACTTAGAAGCTTTGGCAAGCTTCCAACATTACACCACCTTTCCGCCCTTATTCATTCACAATGTTCGCGTATAGATGGCGCTGTGAAAAGTTTTAACGTAAAAGGGGCGTATTACTATGTTCTCGTAATTCAGATAACTCTCTAATATTAATATTGAAAATGTGTGCTGTCTCACTGCTGGGAAAAAGCCTCCCCAATCCCTCTTCATACATGTTTTTTTCTAGATTTCAGCCAAAACTGGAAGTACAATAAGTACTTCCAGTTTTGGCTGAAATCTGAAAACTGGAAGTACAATAGGTACTTCCAGTTTTGGCTGAAGTTTTGATGAACAAATATATTCTTACTGTTGTTTTTCCTGTGTCCAATAAGATAATAGAACATGACTAAGGTTCGCATATTTCTACAAGAGATCTCGTGGTTATTTATAAGTAATAAAATGGACGACTTCATTCATGTCTTCATCTTGCTTTGTCTTGTGCAATTAATATAAATGGGCTTGTAATTAAATAAAATTATAGATACTTACCGTTACCGCTGAAATTACCATAATAACTATAACTATGAACGATTATCGTAATTGGTCTTCACAATGATTATAATTATTTTACTCAAACTTAAGTCATTCAAAGGAACTATAAGTTCTTGATTCAATGAAGTAATTTACATCATACTCATCATAGTAGTATCAGTATTTTTTGGACATCATTCTGCTATAGACAAAATCACAATATTATTATTTCATTCTCTGATATCCAGCAAGATTGCTAGAAGTGAAATCTTGGGTAGAGACCCATTTGCCTCTTTCACTCGTATTCTACAACAGTTTTGCAAGTGATCAGCGAATCATAAATATGTAAAACCTTTAGTTTTGTTTCTTCAATCAAAGCAAGACTTTCCCCTTCCAATAAATAAGCTGCATATAAAAACTCTTATGCAACGAAAACTGCTTCGGTAGCAAAAACTCGTGCGTGCCCAAGTGACAAATTCTATTCTTAGATAAACGCGACACTATATCTGCATGAGAGTCACTCGTGTGACGGCCACTGGGCGTTAATCACCACGTCAATGATAGCAGGCAATTAACTACCAGTCGTCCATTCAATTGCTGATAATTATCAGTAGAACGGAGATCGGTGGCTGTGAGCTGACCCTCATCGTTTCTGCCGATAAAACACGTTGAATCGCCACTTAAATAATGTGAAACGTTGTCGCTTTTGTAACATGAGACGGTTTGGATTTGGGATGACATCATTCATAATTTTATGGGTTCGTCATCATGTTGTTTCGATCTAGTTAATTGGGTGACGAAAATGGGACGTTCGTGCCACGAATCGAGCTAAGTAGCGTAAAATTGGGGATGCATAATTCCATTAACGGTATTTTGTTGTTAATTAAAACACAATTAAGGTTTATTTCGTCTTATGAATGTTTCTCCTTTCTTTTTGCCATCTTGAAGTTATTGTGGCTTCAAAAAACTGGCGACACTTTACGGCTATAACAAAGTTAGAGATAAAAAAAAACCTAAGCAATTCTCTTAGATAATTATTTTGCAGCCTGTTGTTGTCGTACTTCAGACATACGACCTCCTTACGATGTCTCTGGTCTCACGCGATTTTAATCCACATGTAAACAGCTTCTATAAATTAGTCTCGTTTAATTAAGTCACATGATACCAAGGATAATCGGGAGCAGTTGTTTATTAACCTTGAGTCACACCTAATGAAGTGTAGCTGAACACGCAACAAGAAATACGTCAAAGAGACATCGAAGGTTCATGATGTCAATACGATGACTATATAGTACCACTACCATTATGGTTTCCGGAATGGGTTTTGCAAACGAGGATTTAAAATGAAAAGGTTATTCCTAAGCGTCTTTGTTACAGAAGTTCTTATCCGGATACTTTCTAAGTTCTGAAGTTACTTCACTGCTGGTTTATAGGGTACCAACTTGCTGCGTGCTTCTAATGATGGGTATTTTGCATAAGATCCGCTAGTAAGAAAACTAGAAGGCACAAAAAACTCAATACAGGTTTACTCTATCGATAGATTTTCCATTATGTGATACCCATAAAGATTTTATATGGCCCATCACTGGTGTCCTATTTAGCATCTAATAATTATTATTCAAGACAAATTGGTCTCGGCTCTCGGTCGCTCAAACGTCGGGCAGATCGTAGACATCCATCGCACTTAAATGGTCAAGTGTGCGGTGCAACGTTCGCCTCGTAGCTGCTAATAAATAAATAGCGAGTGACGCAATTTATCAATCTTTTGTATTGAAACAGTTTCTACAAGTACCGCTTAATCAGAAACGAATGGGTTGTTGCAAATTGCCCTTATCAAAAACATGCAGTTTTTCGCGGTTTAACGACTAATAGACTATAAAACACTCGATAAATTTTTACTCGCTAAAAATCTTTTGTTATAAATTAAAATGAGATTTACTTTGATTTTCGTGTGAATGAAGTAGCGCTAGCAACAATATGCGATTGTAACCGGATGACCACAAGATCACACTCAGTTTACTGTTACTTTTTTACACCGTTAAACAAAGATTTCGCACGCGCAGTGAAAAATATCGGTTTCAAACAACACAGCAGATATTTCTCATGGAAGCAAATTTTGCAGTATCTTTGTTCTGAGTTATAAATGTATTAGTGTGTATTTAAACATGGCGGGATCGAATTGGGCGTCGGATAACTTCAACAAATAGAGTTGCGTGTGAAGCAGGAAGCGAGTCGCTTCGCGCGTATCACTATGCGTTGCTAGCAGCTAGCCTGATACAAACGGGAGATATCAGATGCATCCTGCGAGGATCGCGGAAACAATGCTAAACAACTGAGCCTGAACGATACTTTAAGTTATTGTGACAGCTTTTTTACGACTTTTCTATTGCTGTCGTTCGCTATTCTCTCATATTTCCAACTCCGTTTGGTCCGCTTAACGTCTCTTGTAAACGAAATATTAAATCCGCCCCAAACAATCAAAATCGCTTTAGCAGTCTCATCAGAAAATCGTTACAGAGAGCAAACCGCCCTTTAAATATTATATTGGACTCCTTTCAAATGGGAATTAAGCAACTGCTTTATAGGATATCTAATCATAATAACGTATTTAAATAGGGTATAAAATAGGGTATACAAAAAATATATATATTGCGGCACTATTCCATTAGTAAATATGTACATAGTATTTTAATATTGGCGTAACGCGCCGCCGAAGCGCGGCAGTCACCGGTTACCAAGGTCGCTATCAAAGTATTTTATCGTTTTTGTTCAACAATTTATAAGTTACTACCTACTAGGTTAACGACTAACGACGTTCCTAAGTTTTGCATAATTGCAGTACATAAATAATAAAAACACATTTCAGGAGTGAGTAATGAGTTTCAGTTGATGAGCAATAGTTGAATTTGTAAACAGACTCATTTTGAAAGCCCCTACTAACCCAAATTAAACGAATGACTAAAAGCTAATCAAATTAACCGTAAGTAATTAGATACATAGCTTTTATGCCTTGAGTACTATAATGTATACTCATGGGGTTATTTAGTCAACAAACAGAATGCAAAAACATGTGTGAAAGTATGTTTTTGCAGCAGGCAGTATTGAACCTAGTTGGGGATCTCCTGTAGGAAGTTGCTGATTTGTTTATGATCCCATGTGGTTTAATATTAAGAAGAGAGCCAGGGGAGAAGAAAAGTCCCCCCAAAATACTGAAGACTTTTTGTACCACAACTTAATACCGTTTCCACAATAATAAAAAAAATATTTAGTATAAAAGCAATAAGTAAAAGTATGACCATACAAACAGGTTCTTATCTGCTTAACTTTTAAACAAATAACATACTATAATAACACAAACAAACATATATAAACAAATAAATAACATACTATCAGTCATAACTCAGATGATTCAATAGATATGCTTGAATAAGTTAACTGATTCCATTAGGTTTATTCATCCAAAATGGTTTAATAATAATTGTGTCATGTAGAAGCTATCAAGAACTGGCTTCTGTGGCCTTGCTATATAACATTACTATAGATAACAACGCAATATTGCTGCATTGATTGAATCAGTACAACACTCATTTGAATAGTCATTAATTAGGAACACACATCTAATATTAGCAGCAGCAGCAGGCAAGTATCAGGTCTATTGGGATAATAACCAATGTTATCATTAAGGAATACATAAATACCATTATGTGAATGTCCCATTTGTTGCTAGAATATTATTACTTAGTTGCAAGTTTGTTTCAAATATTATGTGTAATTATGGCTCCGTTAAACTTGTACAAAACTCAATTTCTAAAGATATCAAACCAACATTTTTTACAGTATTGGTCCAACGTGTTTCAATTTCTGTGTTTTTCACAGTAAGATAAAGAAATATGAAGTTTTGAGTTTCAATGTGAGGTTTGGTTAGTTTTTCCTCATTTACTTATCAATATGTCAGTCTAGATATGACTCATATTTTTTTAGTGCCTGGCATAGTTATACTTCCTAGAATTGCCATAAATATGTTTGTTAGTTTTTTCTTTGACCAGCAAAAGCTGAATGTAGTCCAAATATTGCATCAAATATATTTTTATTTTTGATTCTATTTACAACATGATTTTCAATAGTTTCATTTATCATGACAAATTGATGGGGTATATATAACCCACTCATTTTACATTGTTCTTGTTACCTGAACAGTGTTTATTTGTTGTTGAACCAAATAAATAAATAATATCTTTATGCGTAACAGAGTTCTTCAATCATTCATAAACAATCAATTTAAGAAGCAATCAACGAAAGCTATGTAAAAATTTCACCAACGTTAATAAAAATTAGATAGAATTGTTATTTCACAGACATAGTAATTAATAGATGCACTTCTTACCTTTTCACTGGTAATTTTAATTTAAACAGAGACTGAGATTATTTTTATTGGTAGTGAAGGTTATTTAGCACTTGTATGTATGCTGTGATACAAAATTTAATAACAATTAAATACCATTCAAAGTTCTCTTCAAATCATATCTTCTTCCTGCCCTGTTCAAAATTTTTTTGGGGTTGGCTTCAAAACATGTCTAACCTATAATACTTTCACATTTAATAGATCATTAACACCCATTCTGACAAAGTTAATATTAATTCAGTACCAACTGACATTGTTATGGTGTAAAAGCTATATTATTCATTTCTGTTCAATGCTGGGATAAAGACTCAAGAAATTCCTTGTAATCTTGCTTGGTATTAAGACTTAAATGTTGATAATTACGCCTTCATTTAACATAATATGAATTAATCCCTGAAAGATCAAGGATTTTAACTACTTCAAGTTAGAATTTAAAGTTTAATAAGCTTGTCTAAACTGATAAGACTCTTTTAATGTAGTTATAAAATAATTGTAAAAATATATTTTCCAAACTTACCGGTGGTTATAATCAAATCCACGAACTTGTTTCCTGGTAATTAGAATAAACGTACACAGACACTTAAATCTCCACACCTACACGAGTAGATTGTAAAATAGAAAGAAACCGAAGACGGACTAAACACCCCGATTTAGAAATTGCGAATTATTCAGGAACTCTCGAGCGTACACAATTCATTTTGTATTGCACCAATTAACACTTGTTTTTGTTTAGTAGTAAGATCGTTATTCACTTATTTAACTTTCAAAAATGTCCATTTTACAAATAAAAATAAAAATCACGTCAGTACATTGAAAACAACAAAAATAGGTTTTGACATTTGACACAGAGATCCTACCGCAGAAATAGAGAACGAAATCTTTGGTAAAGTGAAAGTTTTTTTTTATTTATGTTTTACCAAATATCAAACACGACTCTTTCTTAATAAGAATACTGCCGCCACTATTTACAAAAATATAAACAAAATCTATTTAGAAAATAACCAAGCGCCCACTACGAGCACGCGAGTGCAATCGTTTATTTATTGCGTAGAGAAGAGTGTGCGACCGGCGAACGAACGATAGATAAAGCCGCGCGAAGCTGCCAGATGACCTGCTGCTACTGTCTGAGAGCATAATATTATGAAAAACAATACGGATTGTTAATTAGCTATTACATCAATCTTTCAACAAAATAACACGACGAATCATTTCAATTATTTGTTGTTATTATGAGATAAGTAAGTACGATAAGGATATGGTAAATGTACTTAAAGGAGAATGTTTTTAAGCCAAAATTAATTTAACGGTGTCAATTTTAAAACTTGGATTATGTTTAGTAGTTATATTTTCAAATCGGTGGCTGCTTAATTAAACCTATTAATCTACAAAAATATATTCTAGCAGATCTTGGAAATTCTAGGTGTAAATATTCAAATACAATATTTCTATCTCCTAATCTTCAGAATTTGTGAAGTGATTGTTGGTCTGAATGTTTAAAAACAAATTGTGTCAATATTTTTAGATAAAACGCCTCTACGCTTGCCTCCATTCATAGCCATGACCTTCTTGGCTTATTTGAAGTGATGTGGCTCTTTGGTGAACTAACGCAATCCGCCATCTTGAAATGTCATGTTTGGGGAGGCCAGGCCAAAAAATATTATCTACCACATAAAATATAAAATGTTTTGTATATGTAAACGACTTGAGAGCAGTCAAAAATTAAATTATTAGCTTATAATACACAGCTGTATGTAATGTTTTTCTCAATTAACTGATGCATCGAGATGTGGCTTGTGAATTTGCTCATGTGTCAGCCACACTCTTTGTAGCGATTGTAAAAAAATGACAAGACGATGTGATTTTTTCCACGATTTTTTCGCAAAACCTACTTACCTCCATTGACATATATTCTAGCGATAGACAAGAACATCCATACAAATAATTTACCCGCTATGTCGTCTGTTGACATTTCGTTGACGTATTGTGACATGTAGTCATCCTCATTGATGTTAATTGCAGAAGTGTCGCTCGTATTTTGCCTACATTTTTCATTACTCAAAAAGTTTATATCTAAGTGAATTCAAAATCATGTAATATATCAAAAAGTTTATTTATATCTAATTGAATGCAAAATCATGTAATATATTAAAACCAGGAACTTATTTTTAGGGTTTTTAATATTAATTACGATGTTTTTTTTCTTAAGAGGGCTATCACAAATTTTCGCGAATTTAATTATTTTTTCTTGAAAGTAAGAACATACCATGACAAAGTGAAGTCTGTTTTCATTGATATTTTACCTACTGCTAGTTTTATGGCACATCTGTTTCTGCACGATTTTCTTAATCCATAATTCAAGATGGCGGGCGGGAACAAATTAATGCATATTTGTAAAATTGAATTGTAAATGAAAAGTATGATATACAAGCGTTGTAATAGCATGAACAGCGTGTAATTTTACTAACTTGACTCTCGAATAGTTTATATGTGTAAGTTTATACCTTGATATGTATTTTCTATTTTATAATTGTAGTTTCATAGACATCCATCTGACGCAGGTGTCAAAATCGCTCTGATTTGCCATTTTGGGCACTGCATAGTCTGCAGTGCAGTTCAGTGTGGTAAGCTTTTTGTTCGGAACGTTCTATCTAGTACGTAGTACATATAGGTATATCGATGCTTACCTCACATTATTGTTTGTAACCTTGCGAGGAGGCCGAAACTGGTTGTGTTGTTAGTTATTTGCTTATTACTTGAACTAATGGGCCAATGATATGATGGGTTGGAAAAGATAATGACAAAAGCTATTGTAAATATATTGATTTTAATATTCTGTAATAAACAATATAAACTCAATACAAAATAACAGTCAATATAAATTCATAATAATCAAAAAATAAAGGCACCTTCATAATAAAATAATTAACATTTGGTTCCAAACACGGGAAGGCAAGGATGTAATCACACTTTCAACTATACATCATTAGACAGAACCCGAACACTTATATAAGCCTTTAGAAAAACAAAATGAGTTAAAGTTTTCACACAAACGAGCAAAGTTCCATTGGCTTTACGTTGAGTTTCTTTGCCAGCTCGGCGCTGGTCTCTATCTGCTGTTTGAGGTAGGAGACCGAACCTGTAGAATCTGCTAAAGCCGCTGCTTGCTTTTCCTTATCTCCTGGAGCCAGCACTGGCAGGTTGGGATCCGTCTGAAAAGAAAAAAAGGAGTAATCAGCAAAAGAAAAAGGAACAATCACAAAGGAGATCGAAGATTATGAAACCTTTTTGGAAGGTAACTGTTGGTCCCTAGTACCTAAAATAAACAAAACTCCGCCTAGCTTTGCTTGTTTTCACCTCTCAGCAGTGATGAGGTTAAGGAGCTCGGGGAGACAGAAAAAGTCTAAAGGTTCAAATGTTTTACAGCATAGGTAGACATTCTTGAGCGTATCAGACATGCGCTACTGACATGGAATTTACTTGTTAATAAGTTAGTTTCAGTAGTACCGTACGAGAGGAAGAAGAATGAGATTTCATAGGTTTGTGGAAGACTTTTTCAGTAGGATGCAAGCCTTCTCTAATATAATCAGACGCGCGTTACTCCGGTGCGAGAGATCTTCTTCGATAAAAAATACGTCTAAACCTAAACAGGCGCGAGCCGACCCGACGAGAGAAAACAGGACAAACACGACAGAAATAAGCTCACAGGTTCTAACTGCCGCCAATGTTGTATGCAGTCAGCGAGACGGTCTCCGAAGCCAGGGGCAAAGCACTCTGGGTTGACAGCCACGAAGCAGTGGCCCAGGTTGGCCGGTTCACCGCCGGCACCGTGGGACCACGACCGCACATGGTGGCCGTAATTAGCACCTGTCAATTTGAAGAGAATAGAGGTTTTCTTTATGTTTGCAAGTAGTTAAGCTGTTTCTTATTTTTGTTCCACAAGGTGGTAAGGAGCATTTTCCAGATCTGGATACTTCATTAAATTTAATCTTTCTTTGTAGTTACGTATAAAAAATCTAAGTAGTATTTGTTATCATAGTTAGTTCTAACCTGCCAATACTCCACAGAATAGCTCAACCATAGCAGCTAGTCCAAATCCTTTGTAACCTGATGTCAGTTCACCACCACCAAGAGGCATAAGACATGCTGTTTTGAAGCCCTGAAAAAAAAAACGAATAACTAGGTGTCTAATATAATTTTTATTGGATCAAAATTATCTATTAGTATCAGGCCATCAATAACTCACTAGTTCAGGGTCTGTAGTTTCTTTGCCATCAGGTCCCTGCGCCCAACCACTGGGTAACGGCTCGCCTTTTCGACGCTGCATCTCAATCTAGAAGTTATTATTTTTACAGGCTTTTTATTAGCTTCACCTGTATGTTTGTATGTTTGTAGGTTTGTTTGTAACCGACTTCTTTGGGCGCGATTTTGACCCACTTTAAACGGCCAGATTTCGTTCAAACTTTGTAGATTTATTGAGGACCGATGACAATACACTAATTTGATAAAATTATTCCATTTTTAACCGACTTCCCAAAAAGGAGGAGGTTCTCAATTCGGCCGGTATGTTTTTTTCTATGTATGTACATCGATTACTCCGAGGTTTATAGACCGATTTACGTGATTCTTTTTTTGTTCGACTCGGAATAGCTGCCAGTTGGTCCCATAGTCATCAGATCAGAATCTGATGATGGAAACCCTGAGAAATCGAGGGCACCTTCGAAAGTTGTAGGCATACATAGGATAAAAACTTGAAACTCAGGTGTACGCCTAAAAGCACTATTCAACTGTGAAGATTTGGAGCTGACCTGATGATGGAGACCAGAGAGGGTCGAGGGAACTCGACAACTGAATATGTAAACTACCTCGTGTTTGGGCTTAAATTATTTGTATTGACAAGACCTTTGCAACAGTGAAGGTTTGGAGCTGACCTGATGATGGAGACCAGAGAAAGTCGAGGGAACTCGACAACTGAATATGTAAACTACCTCGTGTTTGGGCTTAAATTATTTGTATTGACAAGACCTTTGCAACAGTGAAGGTTGGGAGCTGACCTGATGATGGAGACCAGAGAAAGTCGAGGGAACTCGACAACTGAATATGGAAACTACCTCGTGTTTGGGCTTAAATTATTTGTATTGACAAGACCTATGCAACAGTGAAGGTTGGGAGCTGACCTGATGATGGAGACCAGAGAAAGTCGAGGGAACTCGACAACTGAATATGTAAAATACCTCGTTTGGACTTATATTCTTTGTATTGATGAGAACTTCCCACTTGTATGGATAGTGACAACTATTCGTATCACTGAAAAGCTTTAAATAAAAATAGTGTGTATACAAAAAAAAATATTTTAAATCAAATCAAATCAAATCAAATCAAAACGTTTATTCGCGTTCGTGACGCACACACAAAAACGAATACATATAAAAGCTCACAAAAATAAAACAAAACAGGAATGAAAACGAAAAAAAAAAGAGAATGGGAAAAGGAAAATATGCGTCACGATCACGCGAAATGGCCCTCGCTCAGCATATGCAGCGACCCTATGCGAGACAGAGTTGCGGCGCTGGTTTTCAGCGATGGCCAACACTAACATGTGACGTCAATCGGTGTGTAACCTTAACTAAGTATATACATACTAAGTGTGTAATATATATTTATAAAATATAATATACTGCTATAAAAACATACTAAATATAAATAGAAAAAACTAACTAACATAACAACATTCTGAACGAATGTGAATGGAAGTGACACTTGACGTGCTTCACAAAATTCTATAATTAGCTATGGTCAAAGCCGTTCACCAATGACCATACACAAAAAAAGCGTGGGGTGCTTTTTAAGGTATTATCGAAATGAAAATCACTCTACTCATATCTGTCAATAAAATATTTATAACTATTGACACCATGCACCCCACGCTTTTTTTTTAATATATTTTTTTGTATTCACACTATTATTAATTTATATTCATAGAAATTTTTAACACTATTTTCTTAATTTAAATTCATTAAAATTTATTTTCTATTTTTTAGTTCGGTTTTCTATAAAAAGCGTGTTTTTTAGTTTTTTTTAACTATTATTTTCTAGTAGAATATCCAATAAGAAGTAAACCTAGAACGGGATTAAAATTCTCCCAAAATACTCGCGTATCGTTAAAATGTTTTCTCCGTTTACCTTCCCAACAGCAACTGCTGTGGTAGCCATGTCGAGGTAGAAGGTTTCGCCTTCTGACGCATGCGCCACTACCGACAGGGGATTTGTGCCCAACGCCGACTGGAAACGGAGAAAATAAGGCTTGATCGAATATAAATGATGATAGGTTATTTAAAAGTACTCAATGGCCCAATTGGTTGGAAGGAGGGTAATGAATGACTAGAAAATTTCGCATTGTTTCATCACTTAGCAAGCATCTCGGTTTGACTAGAGATGTTGCAAGTTACATCACTTCTTGAGGACATAGAGGATTGACTTTACTTATTTACCTACAGCATTTTTGCTAGAAACTGACCTGTTTACTCCTTGTAAGTGCTAACAGAGGCGATGTGTTTGTAAAAGCCATGCCTATCATTCCTCTATCTGCCGCCTTTTGAGACCAAAAGCCGGCCATACCGTTGTGATTAGAACCTAAAACGAGTAAGATGAAGAGATGGTTAAGATACTGGTAGGTGAAACAAAGGTTGAACATTTAGGAAATTAGTTTTTCTGTCTGTTTGGTCACCTTTAACAGAGACCCACCCTACTCCGGTTTCTTCGGCCTTCTCTATCGCTATGTCCATAGCGAAGTGGCTGGCAGTCGCTCCAAGTACGTTTTTGGCGTCCACCCAGGCTGTCGACTGGGATTCTTGAAGCACCGTTGGCTCGTTGTTAGGCTCACACGCACCAGACATGATGTCGTTGACGTATTTTTCTGGAAATTATTTTAAAAAAATGTAGACAGTTTGTATGGAGCGCATTAAACATTTTGGGGGATACTCGCTCCGAGACCAACATGAACAAAAGTTGGCTCGTTGGAAGAGCTCGTGCATGTATACCCTACAAACGTGTATAATTTTAGGGCCCTGTTTGGCACGAGAGCTATTTAGATAAAATTTTGAATATTACCAAGTTATAAATTATAGTAATATTACCGCGAAAATAAGGCTATAATGTACTCACCTAACCTATTAAGTCCGTGACTAGGATGACCAAACTTGTCAGCCTGGATGAGTAGTTCGGCTTGCTGTTCAGCGGCCCTCGCGGCTGCTCCAGCCGCCTTCAGACAGTCTGTCATGAACCTGAGGGCTTCTGATGTTGCCACCCTAACCATGATTCTAGAAATTACTAGTATTAACGCATTTTTTATACAACAAGCCTTTTGCAGTTGGTCCTGAATTGAAGTTTTCTTATGATCTGAAGTATGGGAGATCCTTTCCGAGGTGATATTGGTTATTGGTATTGAACGCTGGACATTTAGGTATATTTTTGAGGATAACCACCAGTTTATACACTATATAGTTAGTAAGAATTTCGGTAATTCAGAGATAGAGCTACAATATTTCTTGGCTGTCTATTATGATAGAATTATAATAAAAAAATGATTTTCAGCAGTCATTAAATGGTATTGACAATTGACAAATAGTTGTCAAAATCTTTATTCAAAACCAACAAAGTGCTATGTAACGGAGTGTTGCCTTTTTGATGAAACTATTTGAAGTGGAGTATCCATAGTTTGCTACTTTAGTACTCACTTTGCGCATTTTGTGAAACATCGAAATTGTCGAAACATCTTACATCCCCGTAGTCTTCTACCTAGAAGAGCTACTGCTGGTTCAACTAATAGGAATATATTCAATGCTGTTTCATATTCTTCTTTCTCTAATAGTGATTTTATAGGCACTGTCTTTTTATAACGCTCTGCATTCTCTGCAGCCCCGTTGCTAGATGGATGGTAAAAGTTTATTTAAAATGGTGGTTGATTATTTGCTTACTATTCATCAATGATAGGTCGGAATAGAAAACTGCAAAACACAACCTTCTGTAAATACTTATTTAATATTCTGTATATAAAAAAATAATATGGCATTTTTCACAATTTTTCACTTATGTTTAACTTAGAAGGCACCTTGATATAATTAACATCTTTAACAGTTGGTTCCAAACACGCGATGGCAACCGTACGTCAGCAGGGTGATACCGAACATGGTTACCGCTATGGCGCTATCTACTCCTAAAACTATAGAAAAATGTCCCTTAAATTAATCGAGTGACACTTCCATTGGCTTAACGTTGAGTTTTTTTGCCAGTGCAGCACTGGACTCTATTTGCTGCTTGACATAAGACACCGAGCCTGTTGTATCTGCTACAGCCGCTGCTTTCTTTTCCTTGTCTCCTGGAGCCAGCACTGGCAGGTTGGGATCCGTCTGAAAAGAAAAAAGGAAAAAATAAATAACTACTAAGCGTATACTAAGGGGATCGAAGACGATGCAAATCTTTTTGGGAGGTACATAACTGTATCTTAACGGTTGGTAATAAACAAAACTCTGGCTAGTTGTGAAAATGTTTTATACATTGTCTAGCAAAGCTAGCAGTGAGGTCAACGAACAAATCGTCTACAGTCGTTGAAAGGTTTTAAAAGGATAGCTACATGGGCATACTTTAGCGTATCTGATTTGCTACTAAGTTCTTTTTAGTAGTAGCTACTGCCCGGAGTAAGGAGAATAGAGATTGTAAGCGTTCTCGAATACGTTACTTCGGTTGAGAGGTGACCCGTACAAATTGTCGAGAAGGTAGGACAAACTCGTAGTTTCTTAGTAGATCCATACAGGACTGCACCAGACTAAAAAACATAAAAATATGCTCACAGGTTCTAACTGCCGCCAATGTTGTATGCAGTCAGCGAGACGGTCTCCGAAGCCTGGGGCGAAGCACTCTGGGTTGACAGCCACGAAGCAATGACCCAGGTTGGCCGGCCCACCGTCTCCACCGTGGGACCACGACCGCACATGGTGGCCGTATTTAGCTCCTGTCAATTTGAAGAGAATGGAGGTTTACTTTATGTTTGCAAGTACATAGTTTAGCTGTTCCTTATTTTTGTTCGATCAAGCAGTTGTCAGACCTGGACGCTCCATCATAGCACCTTAGTTTGTTCGTATTTGCTATCATAATCCGGAGACGACTAGATATCAATGTCATTGGTACAATGTTGATGTTGGTACTGACCTGCCAATACTCCACAGAACAGCTCAACCATAGCGGCTAGTCCAAATCCTTTGTAACCTGATGTCAGTTCACCACCGCCAAGAGGCATAAGACATGCTGTTTTGAAGCCCTGAAAATCAAAACCGGATATCGGAATCGAATAGTATCAAGCACAATTTTTATTGTATCAAAAACTGATGACGCACTTTGCACCTAACTTCAGAAGAGATTTTATTTATCTGTATATATCTTAGTATCAGTACATTAACTACTCACCAGTTCAGCGTCTTTGGTTTCTTTGCCATCAGGTCCCTGCGCCCAACCGCTCGGTAACGGCTCGCCTTTTCGACGCTGCATCTCAATCTACAAGTTTTTATTTGATTACAAAGATCAGATTTTCTTTCAGAGCATCCATGACAAAGACAAATCCAAGAGCATTAAAAACCTATGTTTTTAAGAAGAGTTTCACATTTAACTGAGACAACCAGTCTTACCAAGGACATCGGGTTGCCCGGAACTGGGTTCAGGAGGTAAATTGGCAGTCGCTCCACCGCAAATCACTAGTACCCACTCAGTTGCATCCGGTCAGACTGGAAGTGGATCAGATCGTCGGGAAAAGGCTCGGCAGACGATGACATTGTTTAAAAACAATAAACGTTTCGTACATCGTAGCAATGTTTTCTCCGCTTACCTTTCCAACAGCAACTGCTGTGGTAGCCATGTCGAGATAGAAGGATTCTCCCTGTGATGCTTGCGCCACTACCGACAGAGGATTTGTGCCCAACGCCGACTGAAAATGGAGACAAACATGCTTGATAAATTAAAGGGGGAAATATTTTTAATAGGTTTCCTAAAGGCACTCAAAGTCACAGTTGGTTGGAAGGAAGTTAAAAATTACTAGCACATTCCGCAATTTCTTTATTAGCAAGCGAGACGGTTCCAGTCACATTATTTATTGAGGATATAGAGTATTGCCCATACATAACATTTTTTCACAAGTAATCAACCTGTTTACTCCTCGTAGGTGCTAGCAAAGGTGATGTGTTTGTAAACGCCATGCCTATCATCCCTTTATCGGCTGCCTTTTGAGACCAGAAGCCTGCCATACCGTTGTGATTAGAACCTGAAACGAATAGAGAAGAAGAATTGTTAAGATACTGGAAGGTTAAACAAAGGTTGAACATTTAAGGTAGAATTCCGTGGATCGCGGCTGCGACAGCCGCGCGCGGCCTACGACAGTCGTCGGCCGCGCGCGGCAATAGTCAACATATGAAAATGTATGGCACCGCTGCCGAGGTCCGCGACAGTCGCGCGCGGCCGACGAATTTCGTGAGCCGCTCGCGGCCGTTCGCATCTCAACATGGTCTTGTGCTTAATAACATCTATAGAATCTTAGTAAAACCAGAATGTCGGCAAAACTTCCTTTTGTTTTCATTACAATACAAATGCTTTTGAATCAGTATTTGGTAGTATCCTTCTTCATTTCTACTTTTTAAAGATAGTGTCGATTGGTAATCTATTTACATTATACAGCCACAGCAGCACGTCATCCTCCTCTTCTTCAAGGATATCAATTAGCACTTCGACTAGAGGGAACGGACGAACAAAATCGACTAACTCAAGACAATGCCGCGCGCGGCTTACGAAATTCGTCGGCCGCGCGCGACTGTCGCGGACCTCGGCAGCGGTGCCATACATTTTCATATGTTGACTATTGTCGCGCGCGGCCGACGACTGTCGTAGGCCGCGCGCGGCTGTCGCAGCCGTGATCCACGGAATTCTACCTTTACGATTTTTTTCTGTTTTGTTACCTTTAACAGAGACCCACCCTACTCCGGTTTCTTGGGCCTTCTTGATAGCTATGTCCATTGCGAAGTGGCTGGCAGTCGCTCCCAGTACGTTGTTGGCGTCTACCCATGCTGTCGACTGGGTCTCCTTCAGTACTGTCGGCTCGTTGTTAGGCTGGCACGCACCGCTTATGATGTCGTTTACATACATCTCTGGAAATTATTGAACAATGTTGTAGACCATTCATTCGTATAGCGCGGGTCAAGAATTTGGATGGATAGTCGCTAAGACAGGTGACATGAACGAAAGATGGCAAAAAGCGAAAAAAATCACGAATCACGTTCACCACTAAGTGAGGACACTTATTGTGATGGACGAGAAACGGTACATCATCAGCCTATCGCAGTCCACTGCTGGACATAGGCCTCTCCAAGTGCACGCCACTGAGATCTATTTTCGGCTTCTCGCATCCAGCTCCTGCCAGCCGTCTTGCGCAAGTCATCACTCCACCGTGCCTGAGGACGTCCTACACTACGTTTGCCGAGGCGTGGTCTCCACTCTAGAACTCGTTTACCCCAACGGTTATCGGTTCTTCGGCTAATATGGCCAGCCCACTGCCACTTCAGCTTGCTGATTCGGTAGGCTATGTCGATGACCTTGGTTCTCTGACGGATTACCTCATTTCTGATGCGATCCCTCAGAGAAACGCCGAGCATAGCTCTTTCCATAGCCCGCTGAGTGACTTTAAACTTGTGGACCAGCCGTACCGTCAGTGTCCACGTTTCGGCTCCGTAAGTCATGACAGGTAGGACGCACTGATTGAAGACTTTTGTCTTTAGGCACTGTGGAAGAAACGGTACACGGACACATTATAGGCCGGTTTTTTTTGGTAGGTATCAGTTAAGCCTGAACTGTATGGGGCCCAAAAATCTTTCTGGTTATGGACCTATTTACACTCTTGCCACTGGGTACAGGTCTGATCACACAGGTAAGGATTGAGCTTCTTCTCAAGTTTATTAAGACTGCATTGTACTCACCTAGCCTATTAAGGCCATGACTGGGATGACCGAACCTGTCAGCCTGGATGAGTAGCTCGGCTTGCTGTTCAGCTGCCCTGGCCGCTGCCCCAACTGCTTTCAGACAGTCCGTCATGAACCTCAGGGCTTCTGATGTGGCCACCTTTCCCATGATTGCTGGAATTACAAGTATTGACGCATTTTCAGTAAGTATATATACCTAATGATCATGTTCCAGTAGGTCATGAATCAAAGTTTTTTTGCCATCTTAATAAGAATCCCGGAGATTGTTATCTTTACTAGCGAGAGACTTTTAAGTACACTTTTCAGGATTCACCATTGCAATCACTAGTTGGTAACAACTTTGGTAATTTGCAGATATCTTTTTTTAGCTTTATCAGTCATCATTAAGCCAAGCAATATTGACAAAATCATTTCTTTTATCGGTTTGTTTGTATTAACAGATAAGTCGCGAACACAACAATCCATTCCATTACGTCACATCATTAAATAATATTATTATAATCTGTTACAAGGATGTAAGAGTACCTACATCAGTAAATATAGGTATGTGAGGGGATCGCTATTAAGTACTTAATCTTCTCAATTATTTTCTCTTCAGGTAAATCAAGCTAGAACCAGCTCGTGCTTTAGAAGACAAAGAAAAGGAATGCTACAAGATTGATGCCGAATGCTGATTTACGTTCATCAAACATACTGTCGGCGACGGACTACGCGCGGCGAGCGAAACATAGACCCTCGGACACGGGGGTCTCAAGTAGTGGCAGGCAGAGCCGTCCACAGTTAGGCGCGCACCGGTCTCCTTCCTTGAATTGTAAATATTTCGTAACTTTAAGTGTCTTGTTTATTTGTTTTATGTAGTAATATTATGTTTAGATTAAGATAAGATGTTATTTTTTAATTATTATGTACGTATAAGTGTTATGTTGTTTAAGTTTAAATGTGTACCTTAACAGTAAGTTAAGATGTCTTATATTTATAAGTAATGTTGGAAAATAAACACATTATATTGGGGTGGTTTTATTTAGTCAATGTTTAGGATACCTAGAACTAAGTCGCCTGCAGCATGCTTTGAAGGGCCTCGCCCCGCTGCTGCTAGTGGTGAAAAGGCGGCTTAGTTACAGGAATAGGCGACCTGCTCTTCACCATGGGACGTGATGAGCAGGGTTAGGGAATCCAGTGAGTGCCACCACCCTAGGGTAAAACGCCGAGGGGTGTCAGCGCCAGAGAGCCCGGACACAACCTCGTGACCATGAATGGGTCAAAGGGTGGTTGGTACATACGGATCACAGCCATGTGCTAAGTCTCCAAGGCCAAAGGTTAGGATCACCACTTAGGCTTCCTAGATTAGGTCTAGCCTAGAAAATGGTGATCCGACTGAGAGACTTAGCATAGAAAACTAGGTAGATTCTTATGGGAATAATATATAACGTAATATATCGTATTAGAAACTAATTATAATTGGAATTGTAACTAAAATAATAAATACATTGTAATATAAGAATTTACCTATGACAAATAAAACCGCCCACAACCGAACGCTAGTGTTGTTTCAACGCGGGCCCGCGACCCGCTCAATAAAAGGCGGGCCGCGGCGCCCACACGGTCAGTCATCATCGAGCCTCCGTTGAAGCAACACGACGCGTCCGGACTGCTGGAACCAAGAAATGCTCGTGTTTCATTCCTGAAATCCTGATCCCGAGAAAGCGTATCTGTGTGACTTCGTGCTAAGTTCTTCAGCGCACAGGCAGGGTGCGCGGGGTGCGGCGTAACCGGCGCTTTATCATCTTCTTCGCGTCGCATCAACTGGGGAGACTGTCCCCGCCGCCGACTACTATCTTCGGGTGGCGATAACAGCTGGTCCTTCGAGCCGGATCCTGCAATAGAAGAACTTAACATGCCAGTTACCAGGTCGCAAAAGAGTGTGCCGGTGCGGCCGCCGGCACGTCAGGACGAAGAGGCACCCTCATCCGCTACGGAGGGAGCGACGTCAGAAGAGGCGTCGTCCGCGACGGCGTCCACCGGTACAACGGGAACGGAAGAAACATCAGCGACAACGTTGACGGAGACTACGGCCGCCACGGATACGACCGTGACAACAGCAGCGTCGCGTCAGAAAAAAGCGACTGCCAAGAAGGCGCCACACCAAACGCCGGAAGTCGGGGAGGAGGAAGCCACCTCGAAGAAGCCGGCGGGCGCAGGTCGTCGGCCGAGAAGTGTCAAGACAACGAGTTCATCAGCAAGGCGCCGCGAACTAGAAGCGAAGGAAGAACTCGCGCGTCTGGAGCTGGAAGCTGCCCAGGCGGCGACGAAACTAGCCCGCGTGCGCCTAGAACTCGCTCAGTGTGAAGATGACGACTCAGACCTGGAAGTAGACGACGAAGAGAAGACCGCCCAGGTCCAGGATTGGATCCAGACCTCAGTCCTTAAGGACGGCGCCAGAGAAGAGGCGCGGCGGAAAAGCCCGGAACGACCGGCCAAGAAGCTGCCGCAAGTCACGGCCAAGGAAGAGGCCGCATCGGGGAGCGCGTCGATGGAGGTGCAGACGCTCGCCGCCGCCCTAAGGGACGCCTTCGGGAGGAGCGGCGCAGCAACAGCACCGCCGAAGTATCTTCACGAACTACCGATGTTCGACGGCAGCAGCAGCGAGTGGACGGCCTTCCGGGTTGTCTACGAAGATACAGCACCCCTATTCAACGAGGCGCAGAATATGGCGCGCCTACGACGCGCTATACGGGGGGCAGCCCGGGACTCCATCAAGAGTCTACTGTACTCCGAGGCGGCACCAGGTGACGTCATCCTCGCGCTCAAGAGGAGATTCGGCCGCCCAGAGGCGCTGGTGCTCGCGGAGTTAGAAAAAGTGCGTGCGTTACAACGAATTAGTGATAACCCGCGGGACATATGTGTGTTTGCGAGCCAAGTAAACAATAGTGTTGCGGCAATAAAAGGTCTGAAAAGGCCACAGTATTTGTGCTCGCCCGAAATGGTAAAACAGATTGTTGACAAGTTGCCCACAGTGTTAAAGTTTCGATGGTACGATTACCATGAAGGTGCGGACTGCAGTGAACTTTCCGATTTGACAATGATCAGTGAGTTCTTGAACAAAGAAGCGGACAAGTGCGGTGCATTCGCCAATAGTGAAAGTGTCAGTGTTCGCCGAGTGCAACGACAGTGCACAAACCACATGGATTGCAGTGATAACAGGAACACGAAAAGGAACCAGGTATGTCCACTTTGCAATAACACTGATAATGATCACGCGCTGCACGAGTGTCGCAACTTTCTAAAGATGTCAGTCGATGACCGCTGGGAAGCTGTCAAAAAGTCGAACATATGTTTCAAGTGTCTGAAAGACAGACATAGAAAAAGCTCATGCAGGAAGCCGCCGTGTCGAATATGTAAACGTTGGCATCACCAGTTACTTCACAGTGATAATAAAGGTGCGCACGACGAGAAAGTCAAGGAAATTTCAACTAACGTGGTCGCACCTGTGCACACTATGTGCACTACACGCGCATATTTAAAGATGATTCCGGTTGAAATCTATGGGCGCACGGGTTCTAAAAAGATAATGGCTTTATTAGATGAAGGCTCTACCGTCTCACTGTTAGACGCCGAGGTGGCGACAGAGATAGGCGCCAACGGCGAAAAGGAGGAATTATTAATAGAAACAGTAGGCGGTCGATTAATAAGGCATTTAGAATCTGAAAAATTAAATGTTAAAATTCGAGGCGTTCACCAAAATACGAAACGACTTCTAGAGCGCGTTAGAACCATGGATAATTTGAAGCTGGCACCGCAGTATATTGATCAAAATAGAATTAGTGCATGTAAACATTTGAGCAAACTTGTACATGAATTATGTTATACACCCGAGTCACCACGACTCCTAATTGGCCAAGACAATTGGCACCTCATAGTAACTCGAGAGATCAGGCGAGGTCAGCCGGGTGAACCAGTAGCGTCGCGTACTAACCTAGGCTGGGTGCTGCACGGAACCGACGCGGGCGCAGCACGCCCAGTAAACTTCATCAACACGATATCACATTTAGTTAATAAAGATGAAGAAATGCACGAGACAATTAAACGTCACTTCGATATAGAATCATTAGGCGTGACACCTAGGCGGCCGTCCACAGATATAGAGGCACAGGCCACTGACATATTGGAAAATACGTGCACAAGACTAGAAGACGGGCGGTTTGAGGCCGGCCTATTATGGAAACGCGACGTCAAGTGTATGCCGGAGAGTTACGCATCTGCTTTTAATAGATTGAAAAATGTAGAGCGCAAATTAGATAAGGATAGTCATTTAAAGAAAGAATACTCTGCGCAAATCGACCACCTCATAACGAACGGTTACGCAGAAAAGGCACCGACATGCGCTGATAAGATAAAAAATGATAAGCAGTGGTACTTACCTCATTTCGCGGTGACGCACCCGGTAAAAAAGAAAATAAGAATAGTTTTCGACGCAGCCGCCAGGTCGCGTGGCGTTAGCCTAAATGATGCATTGTTGCCGGGCCCGGACTTATTAAAATCGCTATTTGGTGTTTTATTGAAATTCAGACGCGGACCATACGCTGTCGCGGCCGATATTAAGGAAATGTTCTTACAAATAAAAATAAGGGAAAAAGATCGCGACAGTTTACGCTTCTTATGGCGAGGCGACGATAGAGAGGTAACGCCCACTCAATATAGAATGACTTCGGTTATATTCGGGGCGACGTCGTCGCCAAGCACAGCGATATATGTGAAAAACAAAAACGCATTAGAACACGCTACCGAATACCCCGCCGCGGCTAAAGCTATCGTTAATAATCATTACATGGACGACTACCTACACAGCTTCCATACTAAAGAAGACTTGATAACGATAACAAAGCAGGTAGACACTATACATAAACGAGCACATTTCGAGCTGCGCGGCTGGGCTTCTAATAAACCGGGGCTCCTGCATGAGCTGATTGACACGAACAGCGCTGTAAAAACGGAAGTGGACCTGGGTGAGAAAGAAGAGAAGACGCTGGGTCTGCGCTGGTTAACAACTTCAGACAAATTAGGTTTCAGGGCTAACCTGCGCAACACACCGCAGGACATAGCGTCGGGCATACGCACGCCCACTAAGAGAGAGGTAACTAGCGCAGTAATGTCGACCTTCGACCCACTAGGATTAGCGTCTCCTGTTTTAATACAAGGAAAAAAACTATTACAAGACATATGGCGCAGCGGAGTGTCATGGGACCAGCAGATCGAGAATCGAGAGGACGTTGCCTGGAGAAAGTACCTGCAAGACGTGAAGGTTCTACAGGACTTACAGATTCCCAGGTGCCTGGCGCCACACTGCACAGAGGGGGAGCTGCATACGTTCACAGATGCAAGTGAGCAGGCGTATGCAGCTGCAGTGTACTGGCGGACCAGTACTGCAGACGGCAGAAACCACACGCGGCTGGTGGCAGCTAAAGTCAGAGTCACACCGTTGAAACCCGTGTCGGTACCGAGACTAGAACTGCAGGCGGCACTACTTGGGAGCAGGTTGGCGCGCTCGGTAGAAGAGGAACTAGATTTGCAAGTCGAGCGAAAGGTCTACTGGACAGACTCCAGCGTTGTATTGTCGTGGATAAAGACGGACCCGCGGACGTTTAAGACGTTCGTTGCTCATCGGCTGGCCGAAATTGAAGAATCAACGCGCCCACAAGAGTGGCGCTGGGTGCCGACCGCACTTAACCCCGCCGACGACGCGACGCGCGACGTCCCCGAACACTTCGATGCTAATCACCGTTGGTTCACAGGTCCCGACTTCCTTGCCTATAGCGAGGACAAATGGCCGGCCAGGCGGTCGTTTAAGACCGAGCCGACCGGCGAAGAGAGAGCAGTCGACGCGGTAGCAACGGTGCAGAGCGTCGTGCACACAACACCCGACCCGGCGCGCTTCAGCGCCTGGACGCGCCTGCTGCGCGCGACAGCGCGCGTGCTGCAATTCACGCAACTGTGCCGACGACGCGTGCATGTGCACACCTGCCACGACCCCGCCTGGCGCAAGGCGGGCCCGAAGCGGGCGCCTACCCGGGCGCCACCCACCGCACAGGCACCTAGCATGCGCTTTGTGCCACTCGACGCAGAGCTGCTGCGACGGGCGGAGCTGCTACTGCTGGCGCGCAGCCAGCACGACAGCTTCGCAGACGACCTGCGCAACCTCCGGCTGCAGCATCAGCTGGAGCGAGGCAGCCAGCTGCGTCGCCTTGACGTGGTGCTCGAGGACGGCGTCATCAAGCTGCGCGGCCGCATCGACGCTGTGCAAGGCGTCAGCCTTGCATACAGGCGTCCACTGGTGCTCGACGGGCGCCACCAGGTGGCGCGCCTCATCGTGGCGCATTACCATCACCGGTTCAATCACGCGAATCACGCCACGGTGATGAACGAGCTAAGGCAACACTACTGGATCCTCGGGCTACGGGCAGCGCTGCGTGCTGTGCAGCACCACTGCCAGTGGTGCAAGCTGCGGAGAGCGCAGCCACACGCGCTACCAACGGGCAACCTACCTGCAGAGAGGCTGGCGCATGGGTGCCATCCTTTCACATGCACCGGCGTCGATTACTTCGGCCCCATGGTGATCACCGTGGGCCGACGCACCGAAAAACGATGGGGCGCACTCTTCACGTGCCTCACCACGAGGGCCGTGCACATGGAGCTGGTGCCATCGCTGTCAACAGACAGCATGATCCTGGCGTTGCGACGCTTCGCGGCGCGACGCGGCATGCCCCGCGTTATCTATAGTGATAACGGCACCAACTTCGTGGGGGCCAACAAGGAGCTGCAAGACACGATGGCCGCGCTGCAGCCTGACATCACCGACGAGGCCGCCAAGCTAGGTCTACAATGGAAATTCATCCCACCTGGCGCTCCTCACATGGGGGGAGCATGGGAGCGTTTAGTGCGCTCGATCAAGGCAGCGCTAGACGCCACGCTGAAGGAACGACATCCCAAAGAGGAGGTCCTACTTACCCTCCTCTTGGAAGCAGAGCACGTCGTCAATTCGCGGCCACTCACTCACTTGGCCGCGGATTGGCAAGAAGAGGCGCTGACGCCAAACCATTTCCTCATCGGGCGCTCTTGTGGTGGAGCACGCATCGGGAGCTTCACAGACAGCGAGCTAGTGGGACGCCACACCTGGCGTACTACGCAACGCCTTGCCGACCACTTTTGGCAAAGGTGGTTGCGGGAGTACCTACCCACGCTGCTACCGAGGAAGATCAGCGGGAGAGCCTGCGCTACAGATCTGCGCGTGGGCGACGTGGTGCTCATTGTCGACGGCACTCTTCCACGGTGTACTTGGCCGCGCGGCAAGGTCGCGGCCGTGTATCCTGGTCCAGACGGCAGAACGCGCATCGTGGACGTGACGACCAAGGGCGGCGTGCTACGACGGCCTGCTACGCGTCTGGTGGTGCTGGTGGAGGCGCCGGGAGAGTCGCCGAGCCAGGAGGACGGTGCTACGCACGAGGGGGAGACTGTCGGCGACGGACTACGCGCGGCGAGCGAAACATAGACCCTCGGACACGGGGGTCTCAAGTAGTGGCAGGCAGAGCCGTCCACAGTTAGGCGCGCACCGGTCTCCTTCCTTGAATTGTAAATATTTCGTAACTTTAAGTGTCTTGTTTATTTGTTTTATGTAGTAATATTATGTTTAGATTAAGATAAGATGTTATTTTTTAATTATTATGTACGTATAAGTGTTATGTTGTTTAAGTTTAAATGTGTACCTTAACAGTAAGTTAAGATGTCTTATATTTATAAGTAATGTTGGAAAATAAACACATTATATTGGGGTGGTTTTATTTAGTCAATGTTTAGGATACCTAGAACTAAGTCGCCTGCAGCATGCTTTGAAGGGCCTCGCCCCGCTGCTGCTAGTGGTGAAAAGGCGGCTTAGTTACAGGAATAGGCGACCTGCTCTTCACCATGGGACGTGATGAGCAGGGTTAGGGAATCCAGTGAGTGCCACCACCCTAGGGTAAAACGCCGAGGGGTGTCAGCGCCAGAGAGCCCGGACACAACCTCGTGACCATGAATGGGTCAAAGGGTGGTTGGTACATACGGATCACAGCCATGTGCTAAGTCTCCAAGGCCAAAGGTTAGGATCACCACTTAGGCTTCCTAGATTAGGTCTAGCCTAGAAAATGGTGATCCGACTGAGAGACTTAGCATAGAAAACTAGGTAGATTCTTATGGGAATAATATATAACGTAATATATCGTATTAGAAACTAATTATAATTGGAATTGTAACTAAAATAATAAATACATTGTAATATAAGAATTTACCTATGACAAATAAAACCGCCCACAACCGAACGCTAGTGTTGTTTCAACGCGGGCCCGCGACCCGCTCAATAAAAGGCGGGCCGCGGCGCCCACACGGTCAGTCATCATCGAGCCTCCGTTGAAGCAACACGACGCGTCCGGACTGCTGGAACCAAGAAATGCTCGTGTTTCATTCCTGAAATCCTGATCCCGAGAAAGCGTATCTGTGTGACTTCGTGCTAAGTTCTTCAGCGCACAGGCAGGGTGCGCGGGGTGCGGCGTAACCGGCGCTTTATCATCTTCTTCGCGTCGCATCAACTGGGGAGACTGTCCCCGCCGCCGACTACTATCTTCGGGTGGCGATAACACATACATATGTTTGACTCTGGTAAAAAGTTAATTTACTTATCTAGCGACTGTGTGACTGCGACTTTAGAGAAAAGTTAACTTACTATTTGTATCTCCTCATTTACAGGGACGCTCCTGTTACATACATTACATAGTATGTTTAAAATGTGACGAAAAATATTATTTTACTGACAATATTCAAACGAATGAACGAATGTTTTGTTAAAAACATAAAAATAATTTTGTAGGTGACTAAAAAGAGGAAAAATAAATAGTTGGCAAATCATACTTCGGTGAAGTGGCCTGACTTAAATAAATAAATAAAATAAATTAACATACATAATAACTATGAGTATTTGTATGAAGTTTTTATTCATTTATGCTTCGTAAGCATAGAAGGAGATGCCTAATGACAGAGAAGATGTTTGTAAGTTAAGTTTCACAGGAAAACTTAATGAGGAAAATTGTATCTGACTTCAAAAGCGCTGTTTTATTTTTGTGGATGTACATACTTTGTGTATCGCAGAACTACTCAATCTAAATTGCATATAATGATTTTGCGCGCCGTATGACCGCTGCAAAATACGGTCATTGGTCCTCTATGACGCAATTTTTTAAATTCATTGGAATTCCGAAGTTCAATTCAATTGTTTTTGTCACAATGTGAATGCTGACATCGTCAATTTTGTACGGCAAGTACATAATATACATGTTTGCCTATATTTTTGGTACCAGATTTTTACAGGTTTTCCTTCCTTTATAAATAAGGCTAATTTATTTATAACTATTGTATTATTTTGATTTTAGGTCAAGGTTTTAATATGTCATCTTGTGTGCATACAATTTAGTTTTAAATTCGTATTTTTTTATTGTGATCGCTTGAATATTTCTTATTAAAGATGGCGTTTAGCCATAATAAAACACTAAGTGCATTTTATTAGCGTAACTGCAGCAAGTAAGTATCATTATTGCGTTATGGTTGACGTCAACCAAATTCAAGGTTCAAAGCATTACTGGTACAGGCTGGAAAATCAATATGAAAGCCATTACATCCCACTAAATCACGCTATGCATAATGCATAGGTTTTTATAGAGTGCACAAAAATGACAGAATGTTTTCATAGGCAAGCTATTTATTGCTAAAGCAAGCAGAATTTTATTCCGCAGACTGAGCCATTGTATGAAATACTTTACTTTTCACGCAAGACAGACATGTCGTTGACACCAGAAACAAACGCAAAAAAAGATTCTGTCAATATGAAACTTATGCACTTTGAAATAAAGACTGTGACGCATAACTGAGCTGTTTACTTAAATAATCGTCTGCTAATTGACTCCGAGTAACTCAATGTTTGTAGTTAACTGTTTTAATTCTTTAACAGCAACAAGAATTGGGTCCCTTGTTATGAAACGGGGCCGGTGTCCAATCACAAAATATTATTATGACAACACTGATAATATACCTCCATAGGGATATGTGTATGTAAGTAGCTGTATATCTAATATTTACAAACAAAACACGCCCTTATAACCTATTTGTCAATCGACAGAGTAAAATTATCATACTTACATAACTAAAGAGGCGCCGGTCTTCAAAATAAACCTGTTTTATGTATTGTTTTTGGTTGAATCACGTTTTAAATCAAGTGTTACCGTCGCAGATTATATATACGTGCGCTCGCGACGACACGGGCCGGTAAACTGATTTAAGAAGCCGGTTGTTAAGGTTAGATAATGTTTGCAAAGAGAATTTATACTATTAATAAAATTGGCGTACGTTTATAAGTTCATGTATGGGGTATGATGTTCCAGGAAACCTTGGCTATATTTTTATAAATATTATTGCTCATAGACTCTTAGTTAGTCTACCGTGGCCCGACCAAAGAGTTAATTGATGATTATAACGCAACTTTTTCGATTGACGATGATTCGGAATCGGAACTTAAAAAATCATTTAATTTTGTTTGGTGTTTGTTACCTTTCAGATTGCTTTGTTTGAGTTTATTTGAGCGTTTTTTATGTTAGCTTTGGTGCTAGTAAACACTACTTCTGTCTACCTATCATTTTAATTTACTGTTTTTATTTTTCAAAGTTATTTTTGTTGGGTTGCATTAATTTGACGAGGAAAATAATGATGCTGTGAGTTTACAGGTTTTACTGATACAAATAAAATACTCAAAACGTCAAGCACGGAAAAAGATGAAAGAAAAATTGTTCAAAGGAAAATATTAACTCAGTCTCCTAATCTTTCAAACACATCTTGATTCTGCAGCTCATTCTGCACTCTGCATCCAAAGATAAATAATTTTGTTGATGTTTTGTGAACGTGAACGGTTAATTTCTTCACTGGTCTAGAAATAATAAATCTCGGTTTTAATCAAACACAAACGAACATTATAGACGTAAAATAACTAAGTAGGTACTTCCAGACTTAAAGAAAGTTAAAGAGTTGGCATTGACACCGTAGACAAAATGATATGGTCGTAGTAAAGGAGTACGTAAATATAATCCCACCCAAAACAAAAATGTGAAAGGTTGCCAAGTTCGATAATATGGGAATGCTTCGCCTATAAAAGAAGTGAGATCTGAATAAGTACCAAGTTCCATACACATACCTCAATTAAAAATAGTTACTTTTTAATGATGTTACTTGGCAAGTTTTAATAGAAAATTATATACTTGATTCAATGCGTTTAGTAGGTTTATAACAAGGTGTGTGAAAACTTATGTATGTATGTGTAATAACCTTGAAAAACAAAACTGGTAATAACTTTTACTTCCCAAGTTCTAAAAATCTAGGAATTTACAAAGGGCTTGTCTATCATACTACCCACCAATTAAAACAAAAAATAGCCCAAAACACGAAGTTTTATTAGCGGTACGAAAGTCCCATACAAGCCTGCCATTCGCCTTTCAAGTCAATACGACCATTGGAAGTGGCCTAGGTTTTTGATGAGTGAGTCAGTCAGTCAGTGAGTGTATAGTAAAAATGGCGATTTTCTGACGTCAATATCTCAAGACCTACAATAGGTATGTTAATGAAATTTTGTATTTTAGATAAGTGAGGGGGTCTCAACAGATACTAGAAATTTGATATACGTAAATAAAATAGATTTTGAGTTGTAGGGGGGTCGAATTTGGCCCGAAATGGTTCGTGTACCCACGGCCGGTGTGTCGCTTTTTTTTGCTCGAACTTGGCGGACACACTGCCGTGTGTCTAGATACTTGGTCATTATAGTGGTACCTGTTATGTATTTCAACGGATTATTTTCCTTGTCAGTTCTACTTGTTCTCTCCTGTAATGTGGTAAGCTATTAAGGAAATATCATGTAGGTAATGGTCTCGTGTTTCTGGTGATTAAGCACCTGTAACTGGGTAAATTTATAGCAAAAGCTTTAGAAGTACATATTATTTAAAACTAGTACCTGCTTAATAAATCTGTTACTTCTAATATGTAAAAAAAATAATATTTTCGCAAAACTTTGACCCTTTTTTCCATCAAGGCAGACAGTAGGAGAGGAAAAATAAGCTTACCAATTAATTCATCAACACTAAAAATAAAAGTAGTAGGTACGATTAAGATAAGTGAAGCAACTCAATTGATCTGTGATAAAATGCAATGACATAATCCAGACAGACATGCATGCTACTTGGCATGTAGACAGACCAAATACTGCTGCAATCTTTGCTAGGATGAGTAAAGTTTAACATATTGAAACTTTCTAAGCTAGGGTGAGCAAGGGACCGAGAAAAAAACATTCGTTATCGAAACATGAAAGGACTAGGTTCCTATAATGCTGCAATCCTCAGATGTTGATTGTGTGTGCTTTATTGCTATCACTGCGTTTAAGGAAAACATCATCTTATATCATCATCATCATCATCAGCCTATCGCAGTCCACTGCTGGACATAGGCCTCTCCAAGTGCACGACACTGAGATCGATTTTCAGCTTCTCGCATCCAGCTCCTGCCAGCCGTCTTGCGCAAGTCATCACTCCACCGTGCCTGAGGACGATATATATCATCTTATATACCTACTTACTATTATTTCATAAATGACGTCTGCAATCTTTAAACTTTCTAGAACAAAAATAATGTAGGTACAACGAAGTCAACGTACTATCATTTTATGCTAATTATCTGCGTACGATCTTATTGTCACGTAGATTCATAGTTTCTCTAGTCACTACTCACAGTATCGACATTCACCTTGACTGGAAACTGTCAAGGTTACATCTGTTTCTTTGATAACGGGACTCCTTCTTGATTCTCAAGTGTTAACAGCTGTTATTTAGTAAATAATTAAATATTGTGCAAATCACAAATGTAGGTACTTTGATTCAAAATTGGGATAGTCTTTAAAAATATTGGTGCTCGTATATTTTTTCATTGAATTATGTTCGTGAAAGAAACGATGCATAATTAACTTTTCCATGAAACTTCATTTTATAAGTAACCGATACAATCTGCTTATTAATATATGTTTTTGTATTTTTTCACTATGTAAATAAATTCTTGGAAAATTGGTTAATTTAAAAAAATGTTTCAGCGGAATCTTAAACAAAATATGAAGTACAGATTAATCTTTATGAATTGTAAGTAAACATTAGTAAGTGCCTAACTACTCTAATGATGTGTAACGTTTTTAGATCCGTTTGATTCGTCAATGAAAAAGGCAGATACTTCCACAGAAAGAAAAGTCAAATTCAGGCTTTTTCCATTATGATAAAACCATGCGCAGTTGTGTGTATACCTACATAATTATGTTAATGATAAGTATGGAGATAACTGTAACAAGATATGCTATGATTTGTTCCTAATTACGTTTAATATGTTTCGACTTTCGTTGTGATTTTTCTATAAATGTATGATATGTTCCAGGAGATTTTAACCTTACGGACTGGGTCGTTGTTTTGGCTGAATATGTTATTATCCGCTGAAAAGCGTAACTATTATAATAAGTATATAATTATCACTGTTTTTACATTGATACTGTTTTGAGTAAACTGTATTCAGATAACTGGCAGTTTATTGTTTGTACGTTTATGTAGTGCTCGTCTTAATATCAGTTTTATTACTCGGTTGTTTCTTTTATTAAGGTAAAATTGACAGCAAATACATTAACGGTTTATTAAACTACCTCGTTATATTCATCGTCATCAGCCTTTTTATCGCCCCACTGCTGGGCATAGGCCTCCTCTCATACAGAAAAGAATTAAGCGTTAATCATCACGCTTGCTCTATGCGAGTTAGTGACTTTAGACTTTATAGTCCAAGTTTCCTCGAGCTATTTTTTTTCGCCGTTTAATCAGTGAACAATCACCTCCTTACCACACATCAATACCAAATTCTACAAAAATTTCAGCTTCTAAAAAATTCTGCGCAACTCATTTCAAACATCAACTAGGTCTATTTTCCAATGATCCTTCAAAACAGGGTACTTATACATACTATATGCTATAGGAGGTATGGGAGATTAAAAGAAATAATATACTGATTTGATATTGAAATATTTATTCTATACTTTAAATGGTACTTGGAAGCAATACGTCCGTCTAACAAGATCCCGTGACGCAGTGTGTGTAGAGTTAAATAAACAGTAGATTGTTCAGATAGAACAAAGAACAATGTTATCGAAAGTTAGGGGTATTAGTTTTTGCTTTATATAATCCAACACGCCCCCTCAAAAATTAATCCCTAACTTTTAGTCATTCGTTAGTTTACTATACAGTATCTAGTCTACAATTCAACATTACAAAGTGAATACCAACTTATAAATACGACGTAACATATTATACTTCCAAGTAAGGTCTGGGACAACTGTACAATAATGGTCCAACATTTGCTGCACAGGATCAGGGAAAACCCAGAAAAACCTGATCAGACCATTTCATAATGAAATTGTACTTAAATTAAAACTTATTCTATACCCAATCCTTTTCTCAGTCTTATAAAAGACACGACTGGTAAAGGTTTTGTCAACAAGTCTGCCAACTGGTTACCTGTGGAAATATAATTTAATTTTATTACATTTTTCTCAACTTGTTCTCTAGAGAAATGATATTTTATATCTATGTGTTTGGACCTTTTATGACTTGTTGGATTATTAGCTATGCTAATACATCCGTTATTATCTTCATATAAAATAATGGGCTTATTAATTTTTAAGTTTATGCTTTCTGCCAGAGACTTAAGCCATAATGCTTCTTTAACAGCTTCATATAAAGCCATATATTCGGATTCAGTAGACGAGACCGCTACTGATGTTTGTCTCTTTGTACACCATGTAATTGTATTTTGATCAAATAATTTAAACACATATCCAGTAGTGCTTTACCTATCATTACAATCGTGGCCACCCCAATCTGAGTCGACATATCCACTTAGGATGTTATTGTAATTATTTCTTGTATATGTTAACTTCAAATCAATTGTGCCTTTGATATATCTTAAAACTCGCTTTAAGCATAACCACAATTCTTTATTGTTCTTATTTGTGTACCGACTTAAAATATTTACGCATGTACTTAAGTCCGGACGCGTACAAAGCATAATGTACATTAAACAACCGATCAGGTGACGGCATGGTGCGTCACACTTCTTATCAGCGTTAAGAGCTTCATAGTTTAATTTAAGCTCTATCGGTGTGTTTATAGGATTGCAATCACTCATATTAAATTTATTCAAAACGGTTTTAATGTAAGCACTTTGGTCTAAAGTAATTTTATCATGGTGTCTCTCTATTTTAATGCCCAAAAATAATTTGATATCGTGTAAGTCGGTCATTTCGAATTTAGTCATTAAATATGCTTTGAAATTATTCATTGTTTGCAAATCTGCACATGCTATAACTAAATCATCGACGTACAAGATTACGTAAATATTTTTAGAAATGTCTCCTTTACCTTTCATATATATACACCTATCTACTGGGGAGTTCTGAAAACCTATTTCTTTGAGACATTGTTCAAATGTTTCGTACCAACATCTAGCTGATTGTTTTAAGCCATAAAGAGCTTTGTTTAATTTGCATACGTAATTATCTTTACATTTTACACCTTCAGGAACTTTCATGTAGATTTCTTCCTTTAGTGTACCATTTAGAAATGCTGTTTTTACATCCATATGATGAATCAGTAAATTATATTGATTTGCGTAGCTAATTAAGAATCTAAAGCTTGCTATTCTAGCAACTGGTGCAAATGTTTCATCATAATCACTAAGATATTCTTGACTGAAACCTCTAGCGACAAGACGTGCCTTATATCTTGAAGGTTGACCTGAAACGTCATTTTTAATAGTGAATATCCATTTACAGTCTACAATATTTTTATTTGATGGTTTTGGTACTAATGTCCATGTATTATTTTTCTTAAGAGAATTGAGTTCTTCTCTGACTGCTTTTTCCCACTGATTCCTATCGTTCAGAGATTTAATTTCATTTAATGATTTTGGTATATTACTTGTGATGGATAACGCACTATAGACATCATAGTCATTTTCATTATATGATTTACGCGAACATGTTTTCAGTCTTTCACTTCTTCGTAAATTTAAAAATTCATCAGGTTTATCCTGATTTTTGTGTTTCAAACTACTCTCAGATTCATTTTCAGGTTCATTCGGTATTTCATGACTACCGATTTTTCGAATTTTACTTGTACTGCATTCATCAGATTGAGAGCTATCTGATTTAGGGCCAGAACTATGAGACTTATAAGACACTGATTTTGTTACGGAGTCATTATCAGTTTCGTCTTGGGAATATGTATTATTACTCCGTTCAGGTCGTAATGAAGGCCTAGATTCGATAAAATTAGTCTCATCAATTACAACGTCCCTTACAGTTTCATATTTTTCGAATTCTGTATTCCAAACTTTATAACCATTGGGTTCATAACCTACCAGTATTCCTTTCCACGACCTATTGTCAAATTTGTTTTTACTGGTTTTATTATGAACATATACAGTTGAACCGAAAACTCTGAGATTTTTAACGCTTGGTTTCCTATCATGCCACATCTCGTATGGTGTCTTTGATTGACTTAAAGCTTTCGTAGGCGTAATATTTATTAAATAAACTGCAGTTAAAACTGCATTTCCCCAAAAACGTTTTGATGCTTTAGTGCCATTTAACATAGCACGAGCTTTTTCTGTTATTGTGCGAACCATACGTTCTGCAACACCATTTAACTGTGGGGTCCTAGGAACTGTTAAATGATAGCTTATGCCTCTTTCTCTACAGTAGTTTTTCATTTCGGTGGATAAGTATTCACCACCGTTATCACTATAAAGATTTACTACTTTGAAATTGAATTTAGCCTCACTTTTAGCGACATAGTCTTTAAAAGCTGTAAACACTTCTGATTTGTAAGTTAACATATACACCACACAATAATGTGTGTATTCATCAACAAATAAAACAAAATAATTTCTGTTATCTATTGTTGGAGGTGTTATAGGACCACAAACATCTGAATGCACAATAAACAGAGGGCGTTTAATGTAACTTTTGTCTTTAACTTTATTAAAAGGCAGGCGAGTCTGCTTCCCATTTATGCATGCTTCACACAACTTATCATTTGGAGTTACGGTATTTATTTCATCTAAGTCATCAATCATATTATGACATTTTAACTGCAGGAATTTAGTTTTACTTATATGTCCTAGGCGTTGATGCCATAATTCATATTTATTTTCATTAACATAACATGCTTGGGAAGCGGATTCCCCTTTTATTACTGGTATTTTAAACTCTAGAACTATAAGATTATTCAATGTCTTACCTTTCATGATGATTTTACCTTCCTTTGTAATTTGTGTGCCTTTGTCATCAAATATTATGGTGAATCCTGCTTGCTGCATCTTTGATACCGATATTAAATTATATGGTACTTCGGCACAGAACAATACATTTGTAAGTATTCCTTGCACTCCTGTTTGACTGATAAGATTTATGTTTCCCCTTTTAGTTGCTGAAATAAATGTATTGTTTTTAGCTACTGAAATTTTTAAAGGAGGATTTAAACATTCAAACGATGTGAAGAGATCATCTCTATTTGTGATGTGATCAGACGCTCCTGAATCTAATAGGAATTTAATTGTCGAGTGGTCTTTTTCATAATGGTATGCGCTTGTCATGAACGCAAATCCTGAAAAAGAAGAATTCGAGGTCGTTCCCTCTTGCAGGGCAATAGTTTGGACTTGTCTTGTCCTTTCTGGGGCATTGTTTTGTATATTTGTCTGTCTTTTGAAATAGAAACAATCCTGTTTCTTGTGTCCTTTGCGTCCACAGTAATGACATTTCACAAATTTTTGTTTGTTTGTTTTCTTGAATGTTGTATTCTTCAAATAGTTTTGTTTTGTGCGATTGTATCTGTTTTTATTATATTTTTCTTCAACATGGAGTATCTTTAAACTGGTATCACGACTCTCGTTTTTTAATTTTACTTCGTGATCTAATAGTCTAGTTTTTACAAAACCGAGAGTGATATTTTCTTCAGATAGTGTCTCAATTGCAGTGATAACGCCATCATATGTATTCGGGAGAGTAAGTAATAAATGAGCTACTTTGTCCGTTTCCTCTAATTTAGCTCCAGCAGCTGATAATTCTGTCAGCAGATCGTCAAATGTTGAGAAGTGTTTGATCAAGGGTATATCGGCTTTTAATTTTAATCCCAATAATTGTTTTCTCAGCGCTAATTGAGTTGCTACACTTTTCCTTTCATAGATCGCGTCAAAATGTTTAAAAACTGCTTGAGCAGTCCCATTTTCATTAATATAATTAAGATATGAGTCCGCCAAATATTCGACTATAATACTTTTTGGCTGCCTTATTATTTTTTTCCCACTCAGCGGATCGCGTTCCAGGAATTTCTTCGTCAATAACACTGAGCAAGTTTAACTCTGAAAGCAGTGTACGAATTCTAAATTTCCATACACTGTACTTTTCTCCATTAAAAGGCTTAATGTTTCTTTTCACTTTTTCCATTGTCACAACTTTATTTTTATTTACAACTATGCACTTTACTGTCACTACGCACTACTGAATGTTCTCACTACTAAATGTCCTTTTTCGCACTGGGCCCATAACCTATAGGAGGTATGGGATTAAAAGAAATAATATACTGATTTGATATTGAAATATTTATTCTATACTTTAAATGGTACTTGGAAGCAATACGTCCGTCTAACAAGATCCCGTGACGCAGTGTGTGTAGAGTTAAATAAACAGTAGATTGTTCAGATAGAACAAAGAACAATGTTATCGAAAGTTAGGGGTATTAGTTTTTGCTTTATATAATCCAACATATGCATAGTGATATTTTCTAAAATCTCTTGAGTGAAAAACGATCAAATTGATTCTTTATAACTTGACAGATTGCACTTTCCTACTAAAAATTATTTCTAATGAGATTGACTGTCCTGATCTCCTGCATAAACTATGCTTTAATGTTCCCCAGAGATCGGTTAGATTTAATCCGCCTATCTCCATTCCTTATTCCTCTTCTAACTATAGGCGAAACTCATACATGGTGCGAGCGAGTAAAGACTTTAATGTTCTTTGTAAGGACTTCTCATTTGACCCATTTACCACTAAAACTTATACTGCGCGCACTCAGCTGAATACGGACTTTTTCAAGAGTGCGGATTGTGCCAAGTGATATTTTGTTATAATCTTATTATTATTATTTTTTTATCGTGCTTGTTAGTGATCCTAAGTTGTCTGTTACTTTTTCAGTTTCTACCCGTGAGAATCTATAATTGGCTTACTATATCATATAGAATTGTTATCCCTTTGTTACAGCTGTTGATTCTCCTTCTAGTAAATAAATAAATAAATAACTTTCCAAATATCTTAGTGTCCTGAAAATTGTTAATGGCTATCTCCTTATTCTCCCGAAAATACTCCAACAAAAAAGGTTATAGGTGCCTGATACTTACTTGATAAGTTGTGTAGATTTTGTATCCTAGTTTTACTTATTCCTATCAACAATACTGTTGATTGATTTCCTTGTATTTCCCAAAAATGTCGAGGTCAACACACAATGCGTAGGTACCTAATAGAAAACTCAATTATTTCCCAATCAATGCGAGCTTTCCGTACAAAGTTTTTTCCAATAATTTACCGGTTCAGTGCAGAAGATTTGTGTTATTTTTTGTTTGTTTTCTTGATACAATATAAAACGGTGCGTTTTCCTATTCTACCTCTATAGTTCAGTGGCTAGCGTCTTGTGTTAAGGAAATTTGATACCGTAGGTATCTACTATAAGTGTACAAGGCGTTGCTAAAACGAACCTGAGTGCTGATTCCGAGTTTTGTGTGCGTTCGCAACTCGATACCTAATTATAAGTCTATTGAAATAAAGAGTCGTATTCTACGGCTATTATTTTGCCGGTTAATAATGCTTACACTCGCAAAAGTGAGCTGGAGTGTTATACGACCAAGTACCGATGACAGTCTTTATTAAATAAACAATTCTACGATAAGTGCTACGTGATTCAATGGTATGATAATCTTCGCATCGAAAAAATTTACTAGCAAAACTCGCACTAGGCACTCTGAAGTGTTTTTTCATTCATGTGAATCGTGGTCACTGACGTATTATAAAAAGACGTCAACAAATGTAAAACTTAATTTAAACATTACATTATTAATATTTTAAATAAGCTGTAGCTTACACATAGTCCTATTCTTACTGAGCTCTTTTATTAAAATTTTGCCTAAACATGATATACATTAAATGAGACTATATTTTTTTTTCTTTACTATGTGCTTATTATGTTAATAAAATAGATATTATTACCATTTATATAGGTACATACTCCATAGCAGTTTAAAATTAATTACCACCAATCATTAAAGCAAGATTTGTATTACCTACTAGTTGCCCCAACAAACTTCGTATCGTTTAAACCTTCCCTGGACCTGAATATTTTAAAACCAAAATAACCAAATCGGTTCAGCCATTCTCAAGTTTTAGTCAGACTAACGCACAGCAATTCATTTTTATATGTATATAAGAAGAAGATAAGATATAAGATTTGTCATAAGAAGATTTTTTTTATAAGGCGACTTACATTTACCTACGGTAATGAATGATAAAGATTACCTAATGATACAATGTCAGCCTAAGCAATAAAGCATTAACTCGGTAGATTAATAGCCAGTTTCTTCATCAAAAGTTAAAGCCAAAGTAAAAGTCAAAGTAATGTCTAAAGTAAAAGTAACGGTCAAATTCAATTTTTCAATTAGTTTTGCTGTCACTTTAGCCTTGAAAAAAACGTATTTGACCGTTACTTTTACTTTAGACATTACTTTAACTTTAACTTTTGATGAAGAAACTGGCCGTAAGTGATTACTTATTTATTTTGTGTGGTTGTCAAGGAAACGTTTTGGTGTCTATATCTTTCTTTGATGAGTTTCGGGAAGTTAACACCCTATATTTACTCGTACTTTCCTAACCACATACAAACCTCAGTAGCAGCTCTACATTACTGGGAACTTTCGTCATAAGATATACCATCATTACTGTGCAGTCTTAAACAACATTAGCTTCTTACAAACGCAGTTCTTGATACTGCTTCACATTTTCTCATTTGCTCATCATATCATTATTATCTTCATATTTGCTCATACATATTAGTTTCATAAAAAAAACCGTTTAAATACAGTTCTATCCAATTTTCGCGGCGTAGATTACATATATCTAATTTTGTTAAATACATACCTATATCCCAAATTAGTTGAATTAATCTAATACTTCAATTAGAGGTAGGTTATTTGAAGCTGACCCCAACATAGTTGAGGCTCGGGAGGTGATGTGATATTGACTTCTTGGTGTTCTATAACTTTTTTCTTTCAAATTGTGCCATAGACACAGCCATGCCAGAGGTTAAGTTGGAAGAGGTGCGACGGTTCATGGAGGACAGCCTGAAGGCAGTTGGGACTCCGGAGTCGGAAGCGAAGGCCCACGCTGACCTGCTGATGCACGCAGACACTGTGGGACATTACAGCCATGGCTTGAATCGACTTGGTGAGTCTCAAACTCAAAAGAATTAAGTACGTTAAATAACACTGAGAGTATTTGAGGAATTTCGTAAAACTTATTCTGAAGTTTTTCATGGTTTATAGGCATCTCTTGCAATAAAATAACGCAATGACTCTTCTGTTCATGAAAGTAGCCATCATAAAATGTTTTATAAGACGCAAAACCCCTTTCGAAAGTCTGTATGTACTTTGTAAAACGTGTGCAAAATAAATAATTTGTTACACTACTGATACCTTATACCTAGTATATGAAGCTATACACTACTAATATTTCTCGACAGAATTCTACATAAACGACTGCCAATCCGGGGCGTGTGTACCTACAGCCAAGCCTGAAGTCCTGAAGGAGTCAGGAGCCACGGCCTGGGTAGACGGGCACAATGCCCTTGGGGCTACTGTCGGCAACTTCTGCATGGACGTAGCTATCAAAAAAGCTAAGGAATGTGGAGTCGGATGGGTTTCTGCTAAACGTGAGTTTGTCTGTTACGATCCAATTTATATGCAGAATTGTTTTTTAGAACGATCATAAAATTGTCTTTGATGGGTACTTAGCTGAATTACCCGGAATATTCTTTTAGGGTGTTTCTAATTAGAATTTTTAAGATAAGAATTGAGTTAATTAATTCTTAATTAGATGTAGACAAGGCATATTTATTGCAACTGCTACTGCAACAACAATTTTAGATAATATCCTAACCTTTATTCTGAGGTACCTATTGAAGATTGCTGTTGTCATCTTTTGTCATGATGTCCAGGTAGCAACCACTTCGGTATGGCAGGCTACTGGGCTTTGAAGGCAGAACGTGAGGGGCTAATAGGCATGGCATTCACCAATTCGTCGCCTATCATGGTTCCTACTAGGTCGAAACAAGTAAGTTATTTCCCTGCAGTTAAAGACTTTAGTCATTTGCACTGGCATTTGAACTGTACAAATATAGTTTTACTGGTGTACCTATAAATTGATTTAACTGTTCCAGACCATATTTGTCTCGTATGGATGGACTATGGATAATGTATCCTTATCACTTATTTTTTTTTGGGTTCAGTTCCTGGAGTGCCTATTGTAATAAATCTTTAAAAAAACTTATTTTGCAGAGGGCCTTGGGTACAAATCCTATAGCGATGGCAGCCCCGGCTTCTGGTGATGACAAGCTCGTGGTCGATATGGCGACTACCACTGTCGCTATGGGGAAGGTAAAATCCACATAATTATTACTCACTAACATGCGTGCTCAGTGCGCTGAATATGGGAAAATCCCCTATGCTTGATCATAGCATATCACGTTTTCAGCTGTAACAACGAATAATTTCTGGACGTATGTACATATAGATGCAGTAACATTCTTACCGGATCTTTTGTATTTATTATAGGTAGATACGTCAAACCGATAATATTATGTTATTTATTACCAAACATATAAAAGTCAAATTATCAGGATTCTCACTCATCCATTATGTGCTAATGTCCTAATAAGATAATAATTTCCAGATTGAAGTTCAAATCCATAAGGAGGAGCCAATACCACAGGGCTGGGCTCTGGGTTCTGATGGGAAGTCCACTACTGACGCTAAGGCTGTAAGTTTTTAATGCCTACTAATTTTTGAGATTTTGAGATTGACAGCAATCTTAGGGTCAGCAAGATTTAGTGCTTCGTACGGGAGAATAAGTGTTAAATGTTTATTATGAAACAATATAGGATTGAGAAGTCAATTAATATCATTCTACCTACTACCTTAATTATAAATACGAAAGTTATCGTATTTTATGGCAATTTCCTCACTAGTGTTCAAATGGAAAAGTACTTAACTCTGTCCGTACGTTACACAATCACCCTGTAATGGCTCCACCAATTGATTTTATTTTTATCCGGGTGAAAAGAGTAGTTTCCCTTGGACGGAGGCGTAACGGCGGTCGTAAGAGTCATTCGTTCTTCTTATTTCTTCAGGCGTTCAGTACAGGTCGGTTGATGCCTCTGGGTGGAGAAGAAAAGACCAGTGGATACAAAGGATATGCCCTCAGTGCTATGGTGGAGACTTTTTGCAGTGGATTATCAGGTATGAATGCAGGCCAGCAGTCAATTTTATTGTTTCATCAAAAATAGAATCTGGGTAAGAAGAAGAGATACGCAGGTACCCATTGGTGATGAATAATAAATAGTAATATGGTCATTATATTGTTGTTATTCGTTTGGTCGACGTTGAAGAATTGTTTGTATTACGTTTTATGGTCCTCTAACAATTCGAGCATGACAAACAGGCAACTGTTCTTTTACTAATGTTGTTTCCACGTTATAGGGTCAAAATCTACGCACAACATTCGTGGTTGGGAGTTGACCAGCACCCAAGGACCTCCAGACTTGGGGCAGTGCTTTGCAGCGATAGACCCTGAGTGCTTCGCTCCAGGGTTCGCGGAGAGGGTTGCTGATTGTCTTAACACATGGAGGAGTTTGGAACCGGTATGTTTGTCATCTTCCCTTTGTCTTTGTAAACTTTTGAAGTTGTAGATGATCGTAAGAATAAAAATGGTATCTCCCTTGTGAAATATATTTAACTATCATATGTGAGTACGAGATGTAACTGTTTATTTTTTCTTTCCTGACACTGGAAGATCAGAAATGCCACACAGTCTTATTGCTGCTGTTACTACATAAATATGGCTTTTGAATGATGATTGTTGGAGTTAATCAAGAGTTATTTTGCATGTAGTCCTTAATCAGAATTATGATAACCATGAATGCATCAATATTAGCACCTGCCTGTTTAATTTAAGTCTAATGTGGCCTTTTCAGAGCATTTTTTATCTTCCCTTTCAGGTGGACCCTGCACTGCCTGTATTAGCTCCGGGAGATAAGGAAGACAAGATTGGCAAGACGACATTAGCTAAAGGGACCGTCAACTACCCAGAGAAACAAATTCAAGCTATGCGTGTGATGGCTGAGAGAATCGGAGTCAAACCAATACAAACTATTTCTACCTAGATTTTATATTTTTGATGACTAAAATTCATGTTTAAGTAACACTGTATTTGTATACTTAAATTATTAAATCTTGTGTTTTGTATGAAGTCTACGTATCTAAGGACGTATAAAAACGTATTACATTCTATTAATAAAACTATATATTTTTTAAATATTTTCTACGATTAGCAGTTAAGTTACTGAGAAGGAATTGCCTGCCTTTTGCACACTCTTAACATTGTATTTGCGTGCGAGTGTCCTAATAAAATTACGCAATGAATCTTCTGATTTAATAACATGCAATACACCTTTAGGTAGTCTGTGGCAGCTATCTGATCCTTTGCTAATCGTTTTGCGGCTTAACAATGCCCTTGTCTTCTTGTTTTTTTCCTGTTAAGAGATAACAGTATTGTTACCTACCTAGTATCTACCTCTGCTGAGATCATCGGCGTAAAACATATTGGATGACTCGATTCTGAAAGAGATCGTATATCGAACCGGATTAAATTGTTCATAATCTTAGATTATACAGATTAAAGCACAGTTTTGGTTTGTTTTATAAAGAAGCGAAAGTAAACGGAGGGTTTTTTATGATGTCATTTTGATTGCTCTTTGGAAGTTGGGTACTTAAAAGATGAATCACGCTACACCGTGCCGAGACGAGACGGTGCCCCGGTGGCTATGGGGAAGGTTATTAAAATCACGTAATTATTTTTATTAAATTATTTTTCTACGTAAAATTATTTTCGAACTGTTTCTATGTAAATATGTATGTATTATATGACAAATCCATGTCATCGAGCAACAAGTTAAAGTGAGATTACTAGAAACTCATGCAGATTGGCATATTTTGGGAGCGTAAGAATATTGATCATGTCCTAATTAAGTAATCATTTCCAGATAAAAGTTTAAATCCACAAGGAAGAGCCATTACCTAAGGGTTGGGCTCTGTGTACTGATGGGAAGTCCGCCACTGAGGTTGTAACTTTTTAATTTATTTTATTTATTTATTCCTATATTTCAGGCAACCAGGGCCCATAACAATACACATATACAGTACATAACAATACTTATAAACTAATACATAACAATATCCATCCAAACTAATATTATAAATGCGAAAGTAACTCTGTCTGTCTGTCTGTCTTTCTGTCTGTCTGTCTGTCTGTCTCTTCTTCACGCCTAAACTACTGAACCGATTTGTGTGAAATTTGGTACAGACATAGTTTGAAACTTGAGAAAGGACATAGGATAGTTTTTATTACAAAAAATAAAAATAAAAAATAAAATTTATTACGGACATACAGTGCCATCTATTGGTCAAATGTCGAGCTGTTCCTATGCTCCGTAGATAGATGGCGATAATCGCGCAATGGTGTCATTACACGTGTTCGGTCCATGTTATTGTTTTAATTCATCGGAAAATCCATCAGAAAAATGTAAATAAACAGTAAAAAGGTGTAAAAAAATTAATATTAATGGAATAAAAGTTTTACTACAAAGAAAATGCTCTAACGGAGTATAGATAATTCTATTAGTACTACGCGCAATGGTGTCGATCGTTACACGAGTTTAGTGTATTGAAACTTAAATCCCGCGAGATCGGGAACTATGTGGGTAAAACCAAAAATCTGCCGGAAGTCACTATTCCACGCGAACGAAGTCGCGGGCAAAAGCTAGTTTCAATATATACAATACTATACAGCTATAAAAAAAAAACTTAAACGTACTGCATCTGGCGTCGTGTTTCGCTGACTGGTGTCACGTAGCCGACCTCGAGACCGGCGGTACCCAAACCCTTGGGCCAGAACTCTTCCTTGAGGACCTTTTCAAGCGCTTGTGTCGGAACACATTCCACCAAAGAGTTAAAATGCCTACTCATTTATTGAGAGCAATCAGAATGAAGCTGTACTGCCATTTTCTTAGCTTAGGTGCTTCCGTATGGCCGATAAGGTGTTACGTACCTATTATGAAGAAACTTATCATCACCTACTAACCCCTAAGTTATAAATAACTACATATTTTAGGTATTAGGCAACTTAACTAAGCTATATTTTTAAGGCATATTTTATGGCAATTTCCTCAAAATATTTTTGAGCGACTCATGTGAGCCGTTTTAGGCTCAACCAATTGTTTTTTTTTTTTATCCGGATGAAGACTATAGTTTTCCCTGGACGGAGGTGAAACGGCGATGTGCAAATATCAATCTGATTCTTAGTACAGACGAAGCAAAAAGTTAAACGGTTAATTACTTACTTCATGTTTAAGGCGAGATAACTATGCTTCCAAACATTTGTTCACCTACTTCATTTCTTCTTCAGTCTTACGGACTACGGATGAATGAGGGAAACATTCTAAGCATACTAAGTAAGGACTTGTAGGTAGAAATTGATGACTTGGTAGTGAGCAAAAAGACTTATCGAGTCCCGTCCAGGTCTTGGAAACCTTACAAGACATTGATTATGAGCCAGAAATCTGGAAGTCTGAAAACTGACAAAAGCAAGTATTTCAGCAGTCAGCAGTGTTTAAATCATATAAAAACCACGTTTCAAAGTCAAAGTCGAAAACGTTTATTGAAAATAGGCTAGTTTTTAGCACTTTTTCACCTCAAGATAACAAAAGAACAGCACCCCCAAAAGGCCTGCCTTTCACCTTTCACAACTTCCTAGTGTTATGGCTGGAAAGAAGAAGCGATTTTCCATTGTTTCCAGCTAAAGGGTAAAAAACAATGAAGGAGAGAGCTCCTCCTTAAGGTGTTAAGTAGATGGAATGGCACCAGTGTACATTGGTGTTCGCCTTGATGCCGCCAGACTAGACCGACTAGATTCCACGCAATTTAATGCACCTCGCAACGCACAGAGACTAAATACGAAACAGAATCGGCACTTTGTCTTGCGGCATGTTGGGTGTCACGTTTTATGCCTACTTGTATGTAACTTTAAAAAAATAATAAAACTTTTTATTTACTTATTTTATTTATTCTTCGTGGTCGTGTAAAAATGTAAACCGAATTTTTAGGAAACATTTCAGAAATAGTTGCCGATATAAGAAATGCTGTCAGTTGAGATAGTTGATGTTAGATAGGTATGACAATGCTAAGTAAATGGCTTAAACATTTCAAATGATCATGATTTCCTATTAAACTTTTACTTCAAGGGAGTTAGCTACTTCCCGTTGCAAACATCGCTTATACTGGGTGTCCCAAAAGTCCTTTGAAATTTAGATTTCGAATAAAATTCAAATGGCGGGGGTAGCACCAACGGTCTTTCGGAATTCATTCGCCTTGGTACGTTTTACCGAAGCGGACCGTGCTTTTTGTGTGCGTGGGTTTTGTCACAACAATGATTCGGCCACCATTGCGCGGCGTATCTTTAAATTCCTGTATCAAATGAATTTTGTATGGATGTTTCTTATCTTTACTAAAAATGCCCTGTAACATCGATCTGCATTTGAATTTTATTCGAAATTTAAATTTCAAAGGACTTTTGGGACACTCTGTAATAAATCACCAAAACATATACTTACTGCTACTTAGATACTACTTATACTTCATTAGCTTCTTAGGCCGCACGTACTAATTAACAAGTAATTAATTTCAATAATTTAACTCTACCTATTGTTGCTTCTGTGTCCATGTTTGCATATCAATATCTTGAAGGTCAGCAAGGTATATTGTCTTTCGGAAGGGCGCGGTCCCTTACACTTGATCGACAAAGGCGTAATAATGATGATTTATTAAATACACCATACCAAACAAATACCAACTAAAAATCAAATAAATAATATCCACAGATATTTTTAATTAATAACTTCCGTGAGAAATAGACTCGACGAAAATCACTGTTAATAATAAGCAATTAAGTTTTTGAAATTAAATTATAACTCTTATAAACAAATTACTATTTTTTGCTGCTTTAATAGCATAAACAGTACAACTTCCTTTTGAGTTTAGGCGCTTTTTTGAAGTGGTGTCAATATTTTTAAACATAACAAAACCTATAGCAGGATTTTGTATCCAAAATACAGTATGTTTTGTGAATGCTCTTGTTATTTTCGCTATATGCATGTATAAAACTATATTAAATAGACTTGTTTATTTAAAATCTTCAATTGACCGCTCCCCTTGTAGGTGCAGCGTGAGGGAGTGTCAGACTCTTACTGTCTAAAACCCATCATGTTCCTTTTTGCTCCCTTTGTGCACGAAGGCTGTTGTAACTCTTTTCAACAATCCCACTATCACGGAAACTTATATATATAGACTGAAGACATCACTACGTAGGGTGAAAATTCTATCCAATAGCAGGCAAGATAACATAGAGCTGCCATCTCAGGCTGTAATAGTTTTATTTTCTCACATCTGTGATCTTTATCTATGGCAGTGCGCCGCGTATCGAATGCGTACTTAACTCATTTATCGTGTCTCAGCGCACGTTACATGTTCTTGGCAATGGCTTTATACATTAGGTCTTTATTCACTGTCATACTGTCGCTTTTTGCCTTTTACTTAACATTGACTAGAGTAATTACAAAAAGTTCTTATTACTGCCTTAAATGATGATAAAGATAAAAGTCATATATCCAAAGAAGGCAAAAACTATTTATACAAAAGACAGCCCCAAAATCGCCAACTTCGCCACTCCCTTAGTGTTTTTGCAATTTTATATAAAAATGCGAGTCGTGCTTCCTTATGATAATTTAACAATTTTCCATACAATGGATACCTACATCATGAACATCAGATTTAAAATTAAGTTTCCAAATAAATCTTAGTAATCATTTGGGTTTTACGATTATTTTATTGGATACAGAGACAGATTACAAGTAGCTAACAGGCTTTGAGATCAATTCTATCAGACATCTAGATTCTAGAACTTGAGGCCCTGTCGTCATAAAACTTAATTATTTTAATAAATTCATAACTTAATTAACCTTTTCTGACTTTGTTGTGTTAAATTAGTTATTTTTGTATTAACCAATGTTAATTTGGAGTGTTTTATTTATGTCTTAAAATAAGTTGATGGACTGTTACTATTTTTAAATGGTCGTCTGTTTTATTTTGAAGTTATGTAACGTACACACTGTACCGGATAATTTAAGCAACATATTTAAAAAAAAACTTCTAACTAAGATAGGGTTCAATAGGTTCGAGCGTGAAAAATACGTCAAGCTAGATAGGTTTTGAGACATTACAATGCAAATCTCTGTTTAAGAACTTTTTGCGATTTATGAGATGTTATTGAGCAATATATGTGTCAAGTAGGTACATAAGAACTACGTACGTAGTTAAATTTGTAAGCCTAATTTCATAACGACATGCGGAGCAGTGTGAAACCTCTTTAAAATGTGATTTTAATTTAGCTACAAACATTGTATTTTTCTTAGATTATGACTTTAGCAATAATAAATGCATAAGTAATATAAGGTTTTTTGTAATATACATTAAAGTAATTAACGCTTGGGATTCTTACAAACCGTTTAGTTGTGAGGCACGTTAATTAAGAGGAAACTTCTAGTCCTGATTGCATAAGTTCTAACAATGTTATTAGATATCAATTATAGATCTTGCATAAGATTTTGAGGTTTTATCTAGTTACTTCCTTTTCCTTAATATTCATAGTTTCTTAATTGATCAAATTAAAGTGTTTTATATTTTGAATTGCCAATCTGTAGATTTCTGCCAGACCATAGGACAACTTTTTTTAATCTTTTTTTTTAAACAAATGTGAGACGGAAGCTTTATTTAAATACTAGCCGTTTTCCTACGGTTTCACCCGTGTACCGTTGGAACTAGAGCCCATCCTACCGGGATGAAATATAGCATATGTTAGTCGGGAATAGTGAAGCTTTTCAATAGTGAAAGAATTTTTCAAATCGGTTTAGTAGTTTCGGAGACTTAAAGGCACAAACAAACAAAAAAATGTTTCTTCTTTATTACATTGATATAGATAACTATGTATACATATTAGTAAATGATTTCTTTTAATATTCTGTTTCATGGAGGAATACTTCGACGCCTGATCGATGCTCTTTTATATTTTATGTTTTATGTTTATATATATTTTGTATATAGTATTTTATTTTTAGTTTTGTATAAAGATAAGTAGTATAAGTTAGTTGTATGTTGTATATGTATATTTATTATTAAGATATTGTAAAAAGTTATTTCTTTTAATTAGGTATCAACATATGAACCGGATCCACGTGTTTACTACAAGTGTAGGTTTGTTATGGTTTATGTAGTTAGTAAAAAAAACTAATGACATCTTTACAATCAGGGCTTCATTTCCCAAAAAAAAAAAAACATTTTACATACAATTAAGTCATGCACAAAGGAACATTGTTAACAGCAAATGGGAGGATTTTTAATGGAACTACTTTTTACTGTACTTTAAGTTTTTTTTTTTAATTTAAAACAGCAAGGGCATCAATCTAAATTTTTTTGACATTGCTTATAAATGAAGTTGACATCTAATTATTTGCTGAAAACAATATATTTTAAGTATTGATTAATATCTAAACGATGGAAGCTTTTGGATTTACTTTTCTTTTTGGAAGATATTTTATATGTATAATTTAATGAAGATGTAACATAGTTATTCTGAGACAACATGTTAAAAGTGGTATACTTAAACTAGTTCTTTCCATAGCCTCGTGTTCGTAAACATCGTTTCGTAGAGTGTATTAACTTTATTCTAGGTCAATCAGGACTGTCTCAGGAATGTCAGTAAACAAGTAGATTATTAAAACTATTTTAAGACTCGAGAAAGTTTCTCTCTTGTTTATGTTCTCCATAAAGCTGCTATTTTTTAAAATATTAAGTTACAATATGGTAGGTGTGACAAGAATGGATAAAGTGAGGAATTAGAGGAACACAAAACATTAGAGGAAGTCTGAAAGTACCGCCAGTTACGGAAAAGATGAGAAGTAGAAGATTGTATGGGCATGTTATGAGGAGGGATGATATGCGTGCAACAAATAGTGTGTGCTAAGTATGAATGTTGACGGATGGTGAGGAAGAGGAAGACCTAAGAAAAGATGGATGGATTGCCTGAAAGATGACATGAATAGGTAGGGAGTGAGTGTCAGTACGACGAGTGACAGGGAAAAATGGAAGCGGAAGACATTTTGCGCCGACCCCAAATAAAATCGGGAATAGGGCAGGAGGAAGAAGAAGTTATAATATGTTATGTGACAAATAATAAACCTACTTAGTAGGCTATCAATACAGAAATATTATTAGCCGATTCGTAAATGTTAGACGTTGAGAACGCTATGTTATCGGCGAGTGCTATGCAATTGATGCTTTGTGCATAGTCTATTTCAGCAGTTGATTAACAAGGAAATTGATATTCATTGTATCTATGGAGTATAGGTACTTAGGTACCTTCTCGTTGCAGATCAAGTAACATATGCGCATCTTCTCAATTGCTTCTTTATTATTAAAAATAACTGCAACATTATCATGACAACCTGCGTTTATTTACATTATTGTAGCAAATCTAATGCAAATGTATGCGCAGGAGTTTCCTTGTCGCCATATTATCAAATAATTAAGTAAACGTCTAGTGTGTTATTTTGTTATTTATCTTGTATAAGTAAAAAGGTACAATGAGACTATTATGTATATACCTACGAATAATTATTGCTAATTGCAGTTTAAGGTTCGTAATTGTGTAAAAAAATAAGTTAACGTTTAGGTACTTAAGTAACTAAGGACCTGTGTAGGATAATCTAAGGTTAAGTATAACTGGTCGGCAAAAAAAGGTTATACCAAGAAACTACTCCAAGTTTTCAATCTCTAAGTGCATGAAATCAGTACAAAGTACCCAATAAACAAAAGATTAAAGTGCCAAGTAAAGAAATTGGCATTATCAAATCACTAAAATTAAATGGTTATTCTTTTGTTTTACAAAATTGGGACTGTGTGCGAACATTTCAGTCGGAAATATTATTTCATTCATATTTCCCCAGAGTTTTCCAAGGGGAAAGCGCATTAAATAAATACCCCGTGAAGAGAAATCCTTCGGGCAAACGCAAAAAATATTCAAGTTATAATTTCACGATGGTATGGATAATATGTACAGGCAAGATGACATTCAATCAAGCTTATTCCATATACTTGTAATTATTATCGAATTTAATAACAACCGAGTTCTTCTTGTCAGTCCCTCACCTTGAAAATCAGTGGCTTTAACTGCGGTAGAATGTTGAAGTGCCTAGTTTCCAGTTCCCAGTCTATTTATAAATAAATACCTGACCTATACAATGGTAAGTGACTACTCGATGAATCGTAAAATCTTTAATTGCCTTTACGCCAGTTTATTTAATAAGTAGGTTCGATACGATAGGTAATATTATTTTACTAGTTATAAAATAAAATGTCCCCATTCGCGTCATCATCTGCCTAGCCTTTTTCCCAGCTATGTTGGGATCGACTTCCAGTCTAACCGGATGCAGCTGAGTTCCAGTGTTTTACATGGAGTAACCCAGTTAAACGGGCAACCCAATACCAGGAAGTTAGACTGGTTGTCAGAATTTCTGGCTTACTACCTGTAACCACCTGTAACCATGACTGTACTACGGAATCTCGAAGTTCAAAATGCCGATGTAGTGTATTCATAAAGTACGCGAAATTGATATGTACGTCGTTTTCACTCTTTGTCGTGGTTCACATCAATTCACCATCATCTGCCTAGCCTTTTCCTAACGATTTTGGGGTCGTCGTTGGGGGTATAAAAACATAAAATAACGTAGATTTTATGATAGGTTTATGGGCCTACTATATTCATACATCGGTACAATACATGCCTTAGAAATAACAATAGCCAATAAGGTTACGATATGTATTGAGATTGTCGGCATGCGTCTGCGCACGTGGCCGTCGACCGGAACAGAGAGAGCGCCGCTTGAGTGAACGCAGGACTTTCACTATGAATGTTTGTAGTGCCAATTCTACGCATTGATTTTTGCATAGATGTTCCCCGCGGCTTCACCCGCATCCTGATGGATCTTTTTCATACATCCGGATACCGGATAGTTTATAAAAAATGGCCTTCCTCCTCGATATCAAACATCAATTTTTTTTTCAGTTTGAACCAGTTTTACTGGACGCGTTTAAATAAACCAACTCTTCAGTTTTATGGTATAATTTCTTTGATAAGGTAAGCTAAGGTATAAAGTATAACTGATTTCCCGCGTTTTTAGAGAAAGCTGCTGTCCATACCGTTAAAATATAAGTAGCCCATGTTACTCAGGAAGAGTGTAGCTTTTTAACGGTGAATAATTTTTCAATTGGGTTCAATAGTTCCGGAGCCTTTACGGTATAAACAAACAAACAAAAAATCCTTTTTTTATATTAGTATAGACATAGGAGGAGCTGGCGTATCAAGGCGTTACTCTTAAATGAATAATGATGATGAATTGAGACAGATTTAATTTTCTGTGAAGATCAATTCGTCACAAAGATCTAATCTCCTTGCATAAATATATAAGCAATGGTGCTTTACTGTGTTCATGGACCATTTACACCCGTGACTAATGTAGCAAAAACTATCAAGAATACGCTGATTTTTCAGTAGATACATGACACAGACAGTTATAAATAAATTAAAGTGTAAATTTAGGTGTATAATGTTAATGATCTCCATTCGATTTGACTATTTAATAAATTTTATATTCGATAAAATGAGTCATCCATTATGAATACTAGCCTGTAAGTGTATATTCTCTCTTTAATATACATGTAAAAACTATCCTAGTAAAGCAAAAAAATATATATTATATTATAACAAAATAACGGCGAAAAAAATGGTGAAATATAATAATGGCGTCCACGGCCGATTTCGGCCACGGCGGCTGTTCTCATTTAAGGAGATCAGCCAGCTGCGCAGGACATATTATAGTGCACGAGCATTTGCGCAGACACAGGTGCACTCCCTATTCCTTCACTCTCATAACCCGATGGGACGGCAATCCGACACGACCGGAGAGAGATCAGGCGCAGGACCGACATTTACGTGCTCTCCGATGCACGGGTGAATCAATCACCAACTTCCAGACTACGGGCTGCTTTGTGAAAGCTTAAGAAAACTCACAAAGCGATTTCGGCCCGACCCGGGAATCGAACCCGAGACCTCGAGCACAGCAGCCGTGCTTGCGACCACTAGACCAACGAGGCACAACGAGGTGAAATATATGGCGTACCTATACACTTCTTATATCTACTTTTCTTGTGGCACTTAAACCGAACTTTCGCATTTGAAATCTGCATATCACGCATACGAAAATAATCACACAAAGATGCGTCATATTTCCCTCGCTTGATTACACAATATTACACACTATTCGCTTAACTATCTATCATAGTGGAAAAAGAAGATTTTATCAAAATAAAATTGCGTCTTGACAAGTGATTTATATTTGAAACCATCCTAACACATATTTAATGTTTTTTAGTAGACATGTAAAAGAAAACGAGTTAAGAAATAAATAGCTTTAGATGTATAAATTGATAAAACTTATGGTGTCTTGACGTCATACAAAAGTAAGTTATTAAGTATGTAGAAATAGCTTAGGTATATGTAGTTACTATAAAAAGGGTTAATGGTCTGCTTATGAGCGGAAAGATTGTCATACTTTATGCTCATGCATATTGTTAATGGTTTCTTAAGAACCGTTTTGATATTTCCACGGCATATTCCAGAATATTCCTGTTTCTGAGTAGAGAAATGAGCCCTAATTTTTTGACCAAAATCTAGACACTGTTATAAACATTAACTTTGGTAAGTAGTAGGTACACAAAAACCTAGATGTTTCATAAAATACTTTATCAATATTTTTCAGAAAAAATATTTGTCGATGATGTAGCTTTGATCCTGATACATATGATTATGTAAGTATTCCAAGTTCACTTAAGTATTTTAAAGTAAGATACATAATAATCTTTATCTAATAATAATAATAATAAGCCCCGCAGGGCATCTGAGGCGGATGACGGGGAGTAGCGACCCCGCGGGGCTATATATCCGAGTGCTCCAGGGAGAGTATACTGTCCCCCACCTCCGGCTTGCCGGAGTGAAGCATGACGGGGGATAGGTCTCCCGCCTCTTGGCTTGCCTTCATCGGCCGGTCAGAGTGGAGTCGCTAGAGCAAGGTTAGTCCTGCTCGGAGGGTAGGTGCCTCGTGGTAAGTGGCGAGTGGGCCGGTGATGCTGGACCCACAGGGAGCGCGTGATCTGCGTTTAAAGTCCGCCGAGGTATCCTCACCCTTCTCAGCCGCTCATGTCCCTGTTGCCCTCTTGTTGCTTTTCAGTGACTGATTCCCGGGGGCCCAGTAAGTGAGTTGGCGAGTCTCCACCTGCCATTTTAACATGTATTTAATACATTGTCATCGGCAGGTGCCATAGTTCCCGTAGTTTCCCCATTCCTAGTCCATTAGCATCCCATCACAATAGCCTAAGTAGTTTTCATCCATAGTTAGCAATAGTTTAGCACAGAACCGGGGATTGTCCTTGGGTACATTTCTATAGTGTATACAGGGATAATCGTCGGTTTTGTGTTACCATTTCATTAAAGTTGTCTCAAAAGGGCTTCAGCGTGTTGGCTTCGGCCCCACGTTCGCCTTCCAAAAATCCGGGACTCTGTAGTCCCGAGGTCAGAAAGAGACATACAAATAATAATAATCTTTATTGGAACAAAAACACTTTTACAAATAATTTGAGTACGTAAATAGCTACATTAGTTGAGTAACTGTGTTGCAGCTATTAACGCCCACCTCCAGGAAAGGCACAGCGTTCCAAATTTCAGATAATATATGAGCAACATTGTAGAGCAATTAACTACATATACAGGATATTTGCTAGCAAATATAAATATAGCAAAAATGAACAAAATTGAAAGAAAAATTAAACTAATTATGGTAGTGCGTGTGACAGTGTTGTATGTGAGTGTAGTGCATGTCTGTAGGGTGTAAGTGTAGGGTGTGCTTGAGGGACCTCCCCACGAGCACACTCCACGCTACCGTGTATCTGGTGTGCATGTTTGCGGAAGACATATTTTTATGGTTTGATTAACATTTCCAATTCCTCATATGTTAGAGTGTGGAGATATTCATCAATAACTTTTTTGCAAATTCGGAAAGTACATGGAAAGATAGTAAGCTCTTTATTAATTTTATTATAGAGCACGGGGCTAAGGAAAACGAACTGCCGGCGGACAGTTTCGAGTTTGGCACTTAATGTAGGACAGACTCTGTCAGTTCTTCGCTTTCGCCTTTTAAGGTCAGGTTCAAAAGTTAGGGTTAAGTGTTTCCGCAACACTGTACTTAGCACAAAAGAATGCCTTACCGTGGGTAGTTTCCACAGCATGTACAGTTCGCGGGTAGGGAAGCAGTATGGTTTAAAGGCCATTACCTTGAGGACAGCCCTCTGTGCCCTCTCCAAACGTAACATAAGGCACTTACCAGCACCACCCCAGACCGAAATACAGTATGTTAAAATGGAGTGAGCAAGCGCAAAGTACACAGTTCTTAAGATGGAAAAATCGGCAGAAGTCCTTAAGTTTTTGAAAACGAAAATTAATTTCCTAACCCTTGACACCAGTGAATCGATTTGCTCACTCCATGTTAACGTGCTGCCAACCCAGACGCCAAGATATTTGATTGAGTCCGTACGCGTAATTTCAGGACAGCCGCAAGTGGCAATTCTAACTGTATGGCATACGTGAGCAGTCAGGCGAAAAGCCGGGGCTGGTTGGGAAACTTTCCTTGGACTGAAGGTGATGAACTTGGTTTTATCAAGGTTTAGGGTGAGCAAGTTCTGTGTGAGCCATTGCATAGTAGCTTGCAAGGCTGACTCTGCGTGAGTCCGCACCTCATTCCAGTCACGGCCATGAACCAGGATAACAGTGTCGTCAGCGTAAGCTAGTACTTTGGAGTTTTTTGGTTCAAGTTTACAGAGATCATTTATGTACAGCAGAAAAAGGGTGGGTCCCAAAACACTACCCTGCGGCACTCCGTAGCTGATGGATGCTTCCCTACTGATGCTATTGTTTATGCTGACAATTTGAGAGCGTCCACTTAGATAACTCTCAAACAAATGAAGTGGTAGGCCTCTTACACCAATCTTTTCTAATTTACTGAGCAGGAGGGGGACAGAGACAGTGTCAAAAGCTTTAGAAAGATCTAGAAAGATAGCTAATGATTTATCCTTGTTGTTCAAGTTATGAGATACTGTACCTATTAATTCTAATATCGCATCCTCTGTACTTCTGCCTGATCTAAATCCATATTGGTTGGTAGCAAGTATGTTATGTGAGTTAATGTAATCTAACAGACGCTTGTTTAATATCTTTTCGAGGAGCTTAGCTAGAATAGTTAGTACTGATATGGGTCTGTAGTTGTTGACACTGTCTCTGGCTCCACTTTTGTAAATAGGGTGCACAACAGCCTTTTTGAAGACCTTAGGGAATATTCCAGTTGTGAGGGCGAGGTTAAAAACGTGGCAGATAACCGGAACCAGAGTGCTTCGAGCACTGAAGATTACAGTTGCAGGGATGCCGTCCCAACCCGTGGCACTGGATAATTTTAAACCACGGATAAGATTGTCAATCTCTTCGTTATCCGAGCTCAAAATAGCCATTGAATTAGGCAGGATATCTGATGTGCCAGAGTCTAAGGTCGTGATAGGATTATAGTTTGGAGAGTTAAGGATTTTGGACGCCAGTTTTGTGCCCACGTTTGCGAAAAAGTCATTGACAGAGTCAAGTGATTGAATCGGATCTGGAGTCAAGGATAACAAATCACCGGCAGAGGCCTTATTCTTATGGAGATTGGAGATAGTTTTAATGAGATTCCACGTAGCTTTCGGGTTCTTACGGTTTTTTTCAAATTCATGTCGTTCGTATTCTCGTTTTACTTTCTTTAATAGATTGTTGCAAAAATTTTTATATCGTTTATAGGTTATTTTCAGAATATTATTATTAGCTTCTTTTTTCAATTTACGATACATGTTATCGCGATTCCGAATACACTTAAGGAGCCCAGGTGTGATCCATGGCTTAATTATGCGCTTTCGGTTCGGGACAACAGAACCACGACTATTTCTATCAACTACTGAGGAAACAAGTTTGACCATAAGAGAAGCAGCAGTTTCAGAATCTTGACATTTCAGAACTGGGGCAAAATCAAGTTTCTCAATATCCAAAACGCAAGCATTAATGTCCACACGACGATGGAGAGAGCGTGATTTAGGGATGTCTAATTTTATATTACAAAAGACTACGATAGGAGCATGGTCAGTAATTAGGGAGTCGAGAACTAACGTTATAGCTGGTTTATTTGTCTTTAGAATCACGTGGTCAATGCAACTGTCGTTCCGTGTTGGGAGAACATGAGCAGGCAACATGGCATGCGATGCAAGAGCATTAAGGTACATGTCCGAGTTCGACTCAACCACATTAGGGGCTATGTTTGAATTGATATCACCAACCAAAATGACAGTTTTGAAAGAATTAAGGGAGTTGAGAATTATGTCTAGACCTGTAATAAAATTCTGAATATTTTTAGTTGAGGGTGACCTGTAAATAGCGATGAGTGCCACCTCGTTTTTAAACTTAAATACCAAACAATTCGCATCTGACAGTACAGGTTTTTCTAATAGGAACTGTAGCGCTACTTTAGTGTATACCACAACCCCATCATTCTGGTTAGAGTGATCAGAGTAATTAGACACAAAACCCGGTATAGAGGGTAGATGTGGACATTTACTTAGCCAACACTTCGATAATACCACTACGTCGAATTGTATGTTTATTCGATGCAGCAGAATTAAGAGGTTGTTAAAATTTGCCGTGTTACCGATGCTTCTGATATTTACGTGGAAAATTTTTAGGCCTTGACTAATACTACGTAGGTATGAGTTTACTTGTTCCGGACAACATAGGTGTGATGCTGAAGTTGACAGGTGTTCTATGTCATCTATTATATTTTCATTGTCATTCATAATGATTAAAGTTAAGAATAAACAGGTGAATTGCTTTATTGAGCATAATATAGTGTATTACGAGGGGACCAGACATAATACTATAAACATCAAAGTATTCGTTTTGCACAGAAAACTTCTTCCGTAGTGTGTATTTTGAGTGTAAGTAGTTATGTGTGTGTGTAATAATATATGAAAGGAAGCATAAGATACGAGGCATATTTACTAATTTTAGAACATGCATATGTGACATGCAGATGAGAAATATTATATAATAGAAAAACTTGACCTTAAAAACTAAACAAGTTAATAATATTGTACAATAATGCTTTATATAATGGGGGATAAACAGCAACATCAAACAAAATACAGCTAGTCATATTATAGTTTTCGCAAGTAATGAGAGGTCTGCTTCGGTTTTCACGTGGATATGCTTGCTTCCCTCTCTTTCACGGACGAATATCTTGCCGTGTTTGACCCAGCAGAACTTGTAATTATACATAATATATATAATACATAATACATAATGATGCCGTAAAAGGCCACATTAGTGAATCTAGCTAAACCACATATTTCTCATACTTAACTCGCGCTATATTTAATTAGAAAAATCAGTCTTTATTCCATGCTTACGTGACAGAAGTCAGGAAGATTAACCAAGGTATTGTCTATGAGTCACTCTATGGTGTTCCTTATAAAGTATATTACAACAACGAACTAATTTATGCGTATATATGGTTTTATACCGCACACGTAATGCAACAATAATGCAGGTGTTCGGAATATATTATTACGTTTTATTTTACTGATTTTTCTGTGCGTCTTCGTTGTGTATGAAACATTGAATAATTATATTTTGAACTAAATCAATTATTTAATTAAAAGATTTTTTTCTCTGAAAATTCAATCTCTTTTATTAAATCAACCCTTGTTGCTATGTACGTTTAATATTTCTGCACCCAAGAATACGGAAATAATTTACTAGGTGTAGGAATGCTTTATTAAATGCTATTTGCAGTCTTGTTAATAGCCACACCTGAGTTATTAAGCTAACAATAAAATATCAGTGTCCAACAAAGAAACTAATTGCTTCGAACTTCCTACCTGTATAATCATATCAGTACCAAAAGTACAAATAGATGACAAGAATAAAGTAATTATAGAATAAACGCGATTGACGAATGATTGCTTTGCACGCGATCCTCATCATCATCATCATATCAGCCAATTGCCATCCATTGCTAAAGGCGATCTTACTTAATCGCAAATAATTATGCAGTTATTGAAATGTAATCAAAGACATTAAACATACCTATACCTATGCGATCGATAAAGATGCGCGCTTTGACGCCTGACCAATTTAAAAATCGAACGGTCTATGGATGCTGTTGTTTTTTTTACTTGGTACAAAATATTGCCATAATTATAATTATCTGAAGAAATAGTTTTGAAATCAATCGTCAAGAATATAACTTATGCATTTTAAAATCGAATTTTTATTGCACGTAAATATAGATTAGGACTTTTAATTTAATAAAGGTGATTTGATTATAGGTAGCAACGGACTGGGTAATAAACTTGCTTTGAATTAAAATCCACGTAACCAATTAGTTCGGTTAGTAACTGGATTTACTATTTGCAAGAAACTGATAATCGAAATTATTTTTAATCAAATTAATGTGTGAGGCGGTTAGTATAGAATACCGTTCGAAATTTATTAATTAGAAGAGAACTTTCACGATAATGATTTTTGTAAATTAATACTTTTAGTACAACATACTAATTAGCTCATAATTTATCATCATCATCTCCCGAGCCTTTTCCTCACTATGTTGGGGTCGGCTTCTATTAGCTCATAATATAGTTCCATTAGTCATGTTAGCTCATAATATGACTTTAAAAATTGGGAACTAGTGTTAATAAATTATTCGACGCTAATTCCTTCAATTTTTATACTCTTTAAAAAAAACATATCTAGATTTCGACGTATGTGTGTGTATGAGATAAGCCAAGAAGCGTGTAGCCTAGTCACGTCCTTACCTACTTAGTGCGAACACAGATAGGCTTTCAGCTTTCTAGGTCAGTGCGTAAATAACTTAGATGTCACTGCGAAGGCCATTTAGGTACCTACCTATGAAATAATTTACTTGTAGAAGAGTATGGAAGAAGAAAATTGCAGAGGATGTCAACAATGAAGGTAAGTTTTTTTTTGTTTGGTGGGTCATATTTTTTTTTTGTTTAGGTAAGTATTTTTATTTCATTGGTAAGAAAATTAAATATTTATCCAGCTTATTAAATCTGCACGTAGCATTTCACAAAGTGAATATGAATCTCTTTTTACAGTCTTTAACAATTTATTAGGTAAGTCGATGCCCATAATCATTTTCCTGACAAATAAAATTGGTACTTACTCGGTCAAATTGAAAAGTTGCACAAATAATGTTGTTTCCTTATATTATAAAACGGTAAAAAGTGGAAATGCTAGCCAATAATTATATTATGCTTTACGGTACCTTGTACCTGAAAAAAGTCGGCTAGTTTCTTCTACGTAGATTTGTAATTATTAGTACTGTAATTTCATACTGGACACTAGACAGTTAATCATTGATTAGTGCACTGTTTTTACATAAGCGACTGCTTATTATGACACTGCTAATTGGTGTAAGAACTTGGTTCAAGAAACACGTGCTTTGCTATTGCTATGAACGAGAGAACAATTTTAATTTCAGCATTTGTGTTCATCTGTAATCCTCGTTATGAAATAAAGACGAGTGTTTTTTACCATAATCAATGTTGACTTGAAATCATCGACAGTCGCTTATCGACGGTAAGTACCTACTGTAGTGCGTGGCGCGCTAGGGACCGGGGATCTTCAGGATATTTCAATAAAAGATTGCAAATAACTTTAACTTTACGTTTATTGACTGACTGGGGGTGAAGTGACAACCTCAATATAAAAACCTATTCTATTTACATCTAATATTTTTAAATAATTTTCAGACAAGTAATAAATATACCTAATGATTAAAACCTTACGACGAAAGAGTTAAGTACTCTACAGTACCTACATCTGAATTGGCGCCATATTTTTGGTAGTTTTTAGGTACTTATTTGTAAACAAAAACGCCTCAGATCGTGCTGAAAGAATATTGCAGCACCTACATATAAGGACGTAACCAACCAGTAGTAAATCTAAGAATGATGGAAAATAACTCATACACTGTACCCGAATATGATACAGCCACAAGGTTTTCTCATAAATAACATAATCCAAAAAGGTCGCCTATCATATACATGACTGCACTACGACAAAAACTAGGACACCGAAAAAAGGTAAATTTTCTTCTTACATAATAAAATCAACTTGTATATTTATCACATCAAAATGAACGCTAAAGGAACTAATTATACGGATATGAGTTAGATAATAGATAGGCAAGTTAGCGGATAATTACGTCACTAGTCGCCTCGGACCCAAACCGGGGAAAGTTTACGGATCGGTCAGTACAGTTACATCACTAGTGTTCGCTCTTTTTTTTGCAAAAACGCCACTTATAAGTTACGCTAGGAAGGTCAGTAAGCCGATAGATCGGTGACTTAGAAGTCAGAACAATTATTTATTCTTAAAGTTTTTTATAATATTTGTGTATTTATGAATATTTAAAAAACTAGAAGTAGGTTTATTTAACAAGGAAATAACAAGAAATAGCTTTAACATGAAAATTAACTAAGAGCGCGGCAAAATCGTACCTATTCCTATCAAACTATAACATGTCACAATGACGTTCGAAAAAGGAATCCTCCAAGCAGAGACGCACGGCTGAATTTACATTTAGAATAACTCAATTTATGAAAAAATAAATGATTATGTTATAATTTTTTTTATGGCTTCCATTCAGAAAAGCAAATTTTGGTGCCAGTGCTGAATTTTACGCTACTTTAACTTAAAATAGTTTAAATCTACATATTAACCTCTAGGGGAAAGTAAAACATTGACATAAGTGGGTACATACCTACAAAATAGTTAGTAGGTACAGTAGGTTCCCTATGAAATAAAATAAATTTTATTCAGGAAAGATATGAAAGATTCTGCCCCTAAATAAAATAAAAGTTGAGGTACATAAAGAAATATAAAAAAAAAGAAATTAAGTAAACTATTATTTTTCTAAAACATTAAATTATGTAAATTGGCATAGATACCAACGAATGCCATTAATCAAGGCTTTATTGCATGTATAAAAGACACGGTTAGGTTTCTTTTCTTCTCAGCTTTCACGTGAAAGTTGACAAACAATCTTGATGTACTTAATCTTAAAAACATGCTTATAATACTATAAAATTATCATGTCCTGTCCTGCGATTCTATAAAATTCGAACAACAACTCGCATTCCACTTCGATTCGAAATGTCATTTCATACTTTAGGGGAGGTAGGGGAGGGATGGGCACTTTTTCACATTTATTGCATAAAAATTCAGATTTTACAGATAATCAACTTTTATTGCCATTTCTTATGTTTGACTAGATAAAATCAAAGAGCTATCCTAAAAATTACAATCAGTTTCAACATTACGAGATATTTAAACGGTTTAAATAAAACCGTCGACACGTCAAAATTTTGTTTAGTCTGACATGCTTTAGTTGGTACTTACGTTTATAACATTTTGTCATAATAATTGCGTACTTTTTTGGGTCGGGGGTTTTTTTTAATTTATAATTTTATTTTATTTCATGGTTTTTTAAAGGAGCTCCTTAATTTTTCCTTCTTTTTATGGTGGGTTCGCTATATGCGATCTCAGCCAAAGGAAGCTGTTTAACAATCCTCATGACAAACTGGCTCTGGGAGAATTGCACAGATTGAGAAACAATAAAGATTGACCTTTGTTGATCCAGGGTTATATACCATTCTAGGGTTTCATCCGCCACATCCCATTTCCAGCATTAGGTTCTCGTCAGTTAGAAACATGAAGAAAACTAGTCAAGACAAATTAAACGAGCCCAAACTCGATGGGTTTACTAAAAGGCAGTTCAGGGTTACGTCTCCTATCTTCGTGTCCTAACAGCAGACCAGCTCAGTGGTTCCAGAAGACATTAGTATTTCAAATTTTAGATCCCACATATGCTTGCAAGTAAACTGAGCGTGTAACATTCCTATCACACCTAACAAACGAGCTGATGACCTTGAAGACCTGAACCGATTTCCACCAAACATAGCTAAGAACACTCCCGAATGACATTCCTTTTAAACAAAAAAAACCGCATTACAATCGGATCATCCGTTTGGGAGCTACGATGCCACATACACACACACACAGACACGACATACTTATAACATCCCGTCGTTTTTGCGTCGGGGGTTAAAAAGAATGGTTTGCGACGGGAAATTCCTAAAGATTTAATATAACGAGCAATACAAGAGGTATCAAAAGGTTAAAAAATAAAATTAACAGCTGATAAATATGGAGTCCCTAGATCAAGTTGGCAACGGTACCTGAAACAAGATTCTATAAAGTATTTTTAGCGCAGATTTATAACCTCACAAATTTTCACTGACGAAGAAGAACAAAAATTTATAAATTATACATTACATGGTATGTCCAAGCCTCCCTACCATAGGGAGCATTGGACACTTTTGACTTAGTTTATAAAAAAAAAATCGGTAAAAAACTTTTAAGTAAAACGGTTTTATCTTATGTACACTGAAAACTAGAAAATAAAAAATAGTTACTTACCTGTCAACCTACGTAGGTGGTCCCGGTCATATTAGACTAAATAAAAACGTGGGGCCCATAAACTATTGCTGTAGTACCTCTTCTAGAGGTATAATAGGTGTGGATTGCATCGACTTACTATAATCGTAACTGGAGATTTTGACAATCAATCATTAATAATAGAAAATACACATACCTTTCATTAGTTTTCTCTTTATAACGATCCGAAACCGCAACAAAATATTTAAGTACTTTTACGAGTGTTTGTTCTTGACAACTCACAGAAATGACAGATAGTCTATGGATGAACACCGTTACCAGTCGGTAACGTAAACTACCCAATAAAAAAAAAACAAAACTATGATCAAATCAGAATAAAAGGACCCCCTTTTATTCTGATTTGATCATGTCTCCCAACTGCCCATCTCTCCCCTACCTCCCCTATAGATAGACAGATTTTGACAGATCTGTCAAAATCTCGAATTTAATTTAGTTCAACTTGTCAACACGCTCGAAAGAGTAGCGCTAGTGTAGTTTGACAATGTCAATCACGAAACTTTAAGGTAGAATTCCGTGGGTCGCGATTGTCGCAGCCGCGCGCGACAATAGTCAACCTATGAAAATGTATGGCACCGCAGCCGAGGGCCGCGACAGTCGCGCGCGGCCGACGAATTTCGTGAGCCGCTCGCGGCCGTACGCTTCTCAACATGGTCTAGCGCTTAATAACATCTATAGAATTTTAGTAAAACCAGAATTAAATAGTTGACAATGCCGCGAGCAGCTTACGAAATTCGTCGGCCGCGCGCGACTGTCACGGGCCTCGGCAACGGTGCCATACATTTTCATAGGTTGACTATTGTCGCGTCCACGGAATTCTACCTTTAGAACGAATGCAAAGTGAGAGTGATGTCGAAGTGAGTTGTGAGATTTTATAGAATCGACGTACTGTTGACAAGCGTAACGGTATTTTATTTACACAGATTACATTTTCAAAATATGTACTATGCTGCATATCATGAACTAAGGATCCCACTAACATGTGATAGACTGACACATACACAGGCCAAGAAAATCCACAACATTTTGAAAAATGATTTTAATGTTGTATAATCAAATAAAAAAAAACACCATCAATACAGATTTTAAAGCTAAAAACAGCAGCACATAATTATTTCAATGTTACCTAAATACATAGATCGTCAAAGACTACAGGCTACTTTTTATCCAGAGACGCAAGTAAAATCACTGGTGGAAGCTATTAAATTAAAATTAGATCTTTATCCATATTAGTGGTTCCCAAGTTTAGGCTAACAAAAACAAATAAGTCGTTCTTAGGGAATTGTGTACGTTTTTATAACAAGCTACCTAAATGTATCCTTGATCTCACTGATAAAAAGTTTAAGAATGTAGTTAAGAACATTTTGATTAAAAAGGCGTATTATAAAATCCAGGATTACATTAATGACAGTGATGCCTGGCGTTAAATTAATTTGTTTTTTATTTTTCTCTGCACATGTGGCTTCCCCGGCGACCACGGGCACGGAACTGCCGTCGCCCAGACCGGCCAAGAGGACCACTAATTGAAGTATCTGTTTGAAAACTTGATTACCCAGTATACATATCTTTTCTTTGAATTGTATAAATTATTTTTCTAGTAAAAATTGCACTAAAATTATTTTGTATAATTTATTAATACATTTTTAGCTCAATTTGTATTGTATAAACATTCTCAGGACTAGATAGAAAACTGTATGAAATATGTAATTAATTTTATTTTCTTTTAAAAAGAAATGGAGTTTCTTGCCGGTTCTTCTCCAAGAGACCAACTCTTTGGAACCGTGCACCTAACTTTGACGTTTCGAAAGAGCTTTTATAGGCCTATTTGAAATAAAAAATTTTGAGTTTGAGTTTGATATCCGATAATCATGACCATAACTAAATTCCAGTCAGATCTCATTCTACGGCAGTCTTCTTTAAGGTTATTCACCTCTTTTTAAACGTATGTCAAATATGCTGTAATGTATACCAAGATATTATGTTACCGACATATTCAATTTGCTTGTTTCCAATAAATAATTTCGAGTGATAAAACCATAAATAAACAGACTTATGCACATGCATTTGCATCCTCGGTCCTGTAAGTGCATTTGTGGTACATTAACGGGATCTTACTGTTATTTTATCATGTCAAGACATCGTGTGGTACTTAATTATGAAAACCTGAAATGCAATGAGGTACTCAAGATCCAATAATTATGGATACTGTTGTTTTAAGTGTAACGTCCCCACTCAGAGACATTTAATAATTACTTAAGTCACTCCTTAGTGACGGAATGTCATACAAATCCTTCACTAAGGAATGGCTTAAGTAACCATTAAATGTCTCTGAGTGGGGAGGTAAGTATCAGAAGATTAAAAGGATTGAGCATCTCGACTATTTACACATTTGTATGGACATCAATTTGTAGAAGTACGCAAAAGTTTCAAATATTTACCGTCTTACCACAAAAACTTTTTAACGTCAGTTTAAGACTTGTCTAAAAAAATGACAAATTATGACGTTGACATATGGCTAGATATGGCACCATTGACATATAACTATATTTTGGAGCCACATTTTTTTTAGACAAGTGTAAAACAGTGGTTAAAGTTTTTGTAGTAAGGCCAGTAGTATTTATTCTAAGTACCTACGCATGGAAGAGTCATGTATTTAAATGATGATTTTATATACATGTATGTTTATGTTTTATTACAGTAAAAACGTGTATTTTAACTGTAACTATATCATGTTAAAGTTACGTGTAGCTATGTTAATGCTTCTACACCGCAATATAACAAATGAGGTGCTACTAAATTAGTCATGACGCCATAGAGCCAGTTAATTGCTGTGGCAACATTATAATTGCTAGGCAACACTGATAGATGACGTCGCATCGAGATAAAATGAACAAATCACCGCTTCCGTTTATCTTGCTTGCTTGAATACGAATGAGTTTAACTGTTTTAGCACTAATCTTTATAAACTGCTTTTTATATATTAATTACGTAATCTTCTAACAAATAATAATAAAATATTATTACGTACCTAAGTCATCTATATCTCTACAGGTAGCGGATGAAACCGTGGGGAATAGTGAGTAGGATCAATAAAACAAAAATGTATTTATAGTGATGTAAGTAAATGTGATACAGAAATCCAGTTTTTATGAAGTAAACCTTATTCAAATATGCAAAACTTTTCCAAGAGCCCAAGAAGCTCCCACAATGTTTACGTTCTGACACAAAGATCATTTAAAAAATAAAGGTTTTTAACATGATGGAAAAGAGACACACAGTATCTCGTATCTAAGAATAGGTACTTAAATGCTTATTTATTAATCAATATAAAAAGTGGAGTTTTCTCAACTTTCGTAAAAAAATAAATGTCAATCGCGCTCTTCATTCGTGAATTTTATTTTATTTTAAGTTCTGTCCATGTTGTCGATATTTTTATTTCCATCACCGACGCAAAGATGTCATACAGCCGCCAATTTTATTCCAAGCGTCATGTTATCGATCTTAATAAAACCTTCTTACTGATAATAACCGACCTTACTGTACTCATCGATTAATTAAAATGACATATACGTTGAGCAATTACATTCGATTTTAATCAGACCTAAATATGCATTGTGTAGCTTTTTCCAGTCATTAGTAACTGTTATGTTATTCATTAAGATTCCTGACTTCTCGAACAATAACAATCCTTTACTATTATTTCGAAATGCTGGCACTGTGATAAAATAATAGGTACAATAGCCTACAATACCTATGCGCACGCACAGAAAAATGTCTATGCAATCTGTTTTTCAAAACCATCTAATCTATGAAAAAGTAAAAATTAAATATAGAAGATATATTCATTTGCACGTTTTCAGGTCAATTGAAAGGCTAATTAGTAATGACGATACATCATCCTGCGAGCCCTTTTCCCAACTATGTTGGGGTCGACAGCCGGGACCTACAGTTTAACGTGCCATCCAAAACACAATGACGATACATAAGACAGTAGATAATGTTAAAAAAGTTAGTTCTTAGTGTGAATGTTGAGAATCGATATATTTATTTAATTTTAATAAGAGAAAACTATTAAAGCATAGAGGTATTTTTATCACCCATTTGAATTCAAGTTGCAATATTGCGAATAAGAATATAAAAACTGGAATTGTCTTTGGAATGCGAACTCAGAGCTTATGCAGGTCATTCACTCGAAAAGAAAAGAAAATATCCCAAAAATAACAAACACTCCTTTTAAAACGTTTGTTTTGAGGCTACACTTGTTTATGTTATTTGAATATTTTAGCGACATTGCAACTTTCTTTTGTTGATACCTTCGTGCCTCCTTTGTATAAAACTCTATGCACTGCGCATGAGCTTTTTACACAAAGTTACGATTTTATCTTTTGCGATCAATGTTTGCACTGTAAATGTGATAAATTAGCATCACTTGATTTTATTGCTGTCCCCGCATTTTTCTATGTAATTCACACATTCTTAGTATATTATTTAGAATTCAAAATAAACCAAAAATTAAACTTCAATCACATTTTTATTTTATTCTAAACACTAGCTTTTGCCCGCGACTTCGTACGCGGATCCTGTCCCTTATGCCAGCTACTACGGGGTCAGCAAAATCAAAGATGTGAATAGTCGCAATAGACGTGACCATAGGGATAAAAGTAGTGATTCTAATTAGTCCGCATTTAAGTTGTGTGTGGCAAAAATATTACATAAAAAAACATTAAATAGATGACAAAGTCGTGGTGATTTAGTGGAATTCGTGGTGGTTTAGTGGGTAGAGAACCAATCTCTCAAGTATGAGCGTGCGGCTTTGATTCCAGGTCTGGCAAGTGCCTGCCAATGCAACTTTTCTAAGTTCGTATGTACTTTCTACGTATATTTTGGATACCAATGACCGTTATTTGGAGGGGATGTTAAACTGTAGGTTCCGACTGTCATTGAACATTCCATTCTTGGCAGTCGTTATGGGTAGTCAGAAGCCAGTAAGTCTTACCAAGGGGTGTTGGGTTGAGCGGGTAACCGGGTTGTGGAGGTCAGATACGCTCCTTGTAAAACACTGGTACTCAGTTGCATCGTGACTGGAAGTCGACCCTAACATAATTGGGACAAAGGCTCTTGACCTGGACAATAATAATGAGATATAGGCACCGCAGGACATCTGAGGCTGATGACGGGGAGTAGCGAACCCGCGGGGCTATATATACTGAGTTCTCCAGGGAGTGTATACTGTCCCCCATCTCCGGCCGATCGGAGTGAACCATGACGGGGGTAGGTCTCACGCCTCTGGCTTGGCTTGGCCGTCCAGAGTGGAGTCGCTAGAGCAGGATTAGTAGCCCTGCTCGGAGGGTAGGTGCCTCATGGTAAGCACAGGGAGCGCGTAATCTGCGTTTAAAGTCCGCCGAGGTATCCTCACCCTTTAGCTGCTCATGTCCCTGTTGCCCTCTTGTTGCTATTCAGTGACTGGTTCCCGGGGGCCCAGTAAGTGAGGTGGCGAGTCTCCACCTGCCGTTTTTACATGTACCTAATACATTGTCATCCACTAACATCCCATCACAATAGCCCAAGTAGTTTTCCTCCATAGTTAGCAATAGTTTAGCACAGAACCGGGGATTGTCTTTTTTTTAACGACGTCCACCGGGGATTGTCCTTGGATTCATTTCTATAGTGTATAAAGGGATAATCGTCGGTTTTGTGTCACCATTTCATTAAAGTTGTCTCAAAAGGACTTCAGCGTGTTGGCTTCGGCCCCACGTTTCCCTCCCAAAAATTCGGAACTCTGTAGTTCCGAGATCTGGAAGAGACATACAAAATAATAATGAGATATAACGCAACAAAGTTAGAGAGTGGGGGCTCGTGACGCCACGTCTAGGTATGTAAAATTTGTACTAAGCAGTGACTTAACACGAAATTCAAGCGTTGTTGTATCTTCGTTATTATTTGTTTGTGTGAGAGAGAAAAGAAAAATGCGTGTCCATTATTTTAGGGTTATCTAAAAGACGGACTAATTACTTTTTTTGATTCACCATACCTATTTCATAACATTCATTTCTATACAGTTCAAGTGTAGTATTGCTCTTGAAGTTCCACATCAGGTGTTCCAGATCTTCGATGTTTATACGTCAATAGAGAGTGCTTATCAGATTGAACCACTTTTGCTAAAACGTTATATCTTCATATGCTTCATATAGTCTAGCAGGGCTCCTGGAGTTCCACATCAGGTGTTTTACATCTTCAATGTTTGTAAGTCAACAGAGAGTGCTTATCAGATTGAACAACTTTGCTAAAACGTCCTCTATATGCTATAGTCTAGCTGGGCCCCTGGAGTTCCACATCAGATGTTTTAGATCTTCAATTTGTATAAGTCAATAGAAAGTGCTTATCAAATTGAACAACTTTTGCTAAAACGTCATACCTGTATATGGTACAGAGAAGCTGGGCTCTTGGGGTTCCACATCAGGTGTTCCAGATCTTAAAATTTATTATCTCAGCTGAAAATGCTCATCAAATGAAACAATTTTTGCCACGGTACTATATTTGTATCTCTTATAGTTTTATTGGTCTGTTGGAGTTCTGCATCAGGTCTTCAAGTTTCGAAGATAAATTATAGCCTATATGTTGACCAGGCTTAATACTGATACAACAAAGAAAAAATCATTGAAATCCGTTCAGTAGTTCGGAAGATTAGCGTGTACAAACAAACAGACATACAGACATACAGACAGAATTTTTTTTTTGATTTGTGCTCCATTACTGTTTCTAAACCCCACCCAATTATTTTTTTTTTTATATTTAATGTACAGACACAGTTTTTTTACAGATTTATTATATTTATAGATAAGGATATTTCCGTTAGAGACCAAATATTGAATAATAAAAATTGTTGGCTACCATCGAATGAACTATCAAAAGTCTGATATCTAAACAGAGGCCGTAAAAATAAAACATGTAATGGTAACGGTATTACGTTGTAAAAAGAACATTAATAGAAGTATTTGTTTACAAATAACTATAACGACTGCTTTTCTCGTCGCCATTTCGGCGCCACTGATAATGCTAATCATCTCCTGAGCCTTTTTCCCAACCATGTTGGGGTCGGCTTCCAGTCTAACCGGATGCAGCTGAGTACCAGTGTTTTACAAGGAGCGACTGCCTATCGGACCTCCTTAATCCAGTTACCTGGACAACCCGATACTCCTTGTAAGACTGGTTGTCGGACTAACTAGCTTCTGACTACTTACTCGTAACAACTGCCAAAGATATTCAATAACAGCTAGGATCTACAGTTTGATGTGCCCTCCGAAACACAGCCTCTGACAATGCCAATGATTAATTTATATCATGTCCTCAGAATCTCAACAGGTATAACACTAATCTACATAGTATTTTTTTGTTTTAGTCCAAAAAACAAGGTAAATGAATTTGAAGTTCCAAATGAAGGTTCCATCAAGCAATAATTATTATTATCTTTGAAAATTAAGCGTTATAAGCTCTGATGGATGCGTAAAAAGTATTTAATTTAGAGTATCTGCACACTGCAAACTTTTTGTCTTCCGATAGATTATATGGGTTCATAAATCAGTATGAAGATGAATGGTTCTACCGAGTTGTACGCACATTACAAAGATCAGGTCGTATATCGATAGTCGGTATCTAGCCGACTGAAAACTTTGATTGGAATCAGGATTTTCTTTAAAAAAAAATACCAACCATCGGCCGACTGTTGGCCGACTGTTTTGTCTGAAGTGAGCGGATACTTTTAGTTTTAAAAATATCCCTGTTCCTTTTAAAGCAAAACAAGACGTGGTTATTTTTGGAACTGGTCAGATATCATTTTGTTTTTTTATTTGTTTTACCGGGTCGATTCGCCAGGGTTGAGTGACCGAACCTTTGTAAAATCTTGTCAACTTGTAAAAACAATTGAGAGATGCCGAATAAAAAATCGTCTTTGTTTTATTATTGTATTAAGTATAGATATGTAGTAGTATTACATAACAGAGTTGCAAACATTACCTAATTTGTTTTTATATTCAAAATATATTCTCAAAATTTAATAAGTGCTATAAAATACAATCATCGTAAAATCTATAAAATTAGTAGTTAAGTATTTTACAAATGAAATCAATTTAACTCAAGTAAGCATGCTGTGTTTTTTAGTGATTTAATTCATGACTTTGATGATATAACTAATTGAAGTTTTTTTTTTTCTAAAACAGTGCAATCAATTAGCCATTGATATTTATTTGTAGGAATTTAATTAATATAGTTAGTGATACTAAATTGTTGTTAATTAAAAAAGGAACATCTGATGATCAAGTTTTCTGAGAATTTTAAACCAAACTTATCAAAATACCTAACCTATTTCGATTATAAAAATAGTGGACGGGAAAATCCGAACCTCAGTGATTCAGGCGCATACTTATAAATAGCTAGATTAGTTTTATTATATTTATTGGCTAATTAGTTGATAGCAAAAACTCGTTGCTGAAAAACTTTTTGTTATCATTTATTTATGTCTCAGGTAACTGGGCTTTCAAAAGAAAATATGAAACTCATCATCAATTTTAACTAAAAAAATGGTACGCAAAGATAATTTGCACTTCGTCAAAAGTTTCCTTTTTTATTACTCGAAATCCCATTAGCCTTTACATGTACTAAAATTCAAATGAAACTGTGTTTTAAGACCTCTTTTTTGAGTAAGCCCTGTGTCCATAAATAATTATCACGTCGAAAAAATTTGCGCGCAATAAGTCAGATGCTTATCATAAATAATAAGTATAATCAATGTTGACAGTTTCAATTAAAATAAATTATGAGTAATCAATTGAGTAACGTTATACTTACTATTGGTCTACAAGGCCAAGGAAAATAATCTACTAAACTATGACTCATCTGTCACATTTACAAACTTTTCAATGTTCAAAGAAAATTGCTGGCCGAAATAGATGAAAAATTTATAGAGAGGCCATTTGGAATCGAAAAATAAAATTAAAAAAAAAAACAAATTTAATGGCATTTGAAGATTTTTTTGCCAAAAATGGCCAGCCACAGACTAAGATTATTCGTAAAAAGTTTATAAATGATATACGATCTTTTCAGAACTACATACTTCTTAGTTAAACTCGTGGTGAACTTTCAAACGAAAATGTGATACTTTTGATTTACTTACAAACGTGTTATAAAATCTTATTATTTCTGGATTCGCAGTGGAAAATCGAGATCGCTATAAAGATTTGTGTAAACAAGCGTGTCCTGTTGTATGTGGCCAACTTTCTAAAGAACGGAATTCCTCATTTAGGTGCAAGTGCTAAATGTACTTGGCTCTGTCAGCTTGCCAAGTTAAAATGCGTAAAACTTGGCGCGAAAATGTCAAGTGGAAATATTACTCCCAATTCAAAGTTATTCATTTTCGAAATTCTACAATACAATACAATTCTAATTCGTCCCTACAATGCAGTTCAAGGTTTAATCGTAATTTTTTTTAATGTCTCATATTTTTTTCGTACTTAGTTTTTTATATGATTATGAAATATTATAATTTATGATGAGATGCAGGTTATGTAAATCACTAAAATGCCTGATCTTTTGTAAAAAAATATACCTACCAAGTGAACAGTTTTTTTGGAAAACCCTTTTTTTTCGATGTTGATATCAATATCTAAGTAGGTAGTCAAACTAGAAAATGTTGGGAAAACCTGATATTGAATTATTTATTTACATTAAATACGCCGGGCATGTTAATTATATCAAACAAATGCTGAATTAAATGTCAAATCCACGAGAAAACCCAGGCGTCATAAAAAAAATAAGTCAGTACCGGATTTATCCTAGTAGTTACCTACTAGGATACGAGTAAGTATCTGTAAAAATAGACCACGCCATAGCAAAAACCGTAATAATTAATTGCACTTATTTTTAACTGGTGCCTGCCTGTGATTACAAATATTGCATTTCGTTGGTACTATTTTTTAATGGATAATTTAAAAAAAACTAAGTAACTATTGTTACCTCGATCTACGAAGAAAATAATTGGGATGGCGACATAAAACTTTTATTTTAGTTACTCCAGACATTTTAATACCATACACACTTACTTACGAGGTACCTAAAGAAAGTTAAGACTGATTTTATAAGCACATTAAATTATGTATCACGATTTTCAGTCATCATTTAATTTCTACCTGAGGAACAAATATAGCGGTTTGACATATTTTCCGTAGACAAGCTGTCAAAACGTCAAACATATTCTTCAGATAAAAATTACCTAGCGGTGAAAAATCGGGCCTATATAAAAAGAACCTTGAAAAGAGTCAAGTTTATATCATTAATGATTGAAATGAAAACGCGTTCACAAGTACAATGTTTTACACTTTTTTATAGTAAAGTGCGTCAGAGTTACGCTTAATTTATTACAGTGAGGCTAACCGTATAAAAACGTCGTAAGTACATATATTTTTTTAAATATTCATCTGTATCTTTTCTTGCTTAGTAGTATTGCTTCATATATATATAGGCATATTTCTGGCAAAAAAACAATCTTATTCTGTTATCAGTTTTTTTTTTTAGCAAAAACTAACTTCTTAATATGGGTAGGTACTACTGAATGACAAATAACTGATAATAGGATAAATAAGAAGTGAAGTATTAGGTTCCTAACGGTAATGAAAATAACATGCCTCTCTCTAGCTTTTTTCATTAATTATTTCTGAGTACTTAGTTGCTAATGATTGTTGGTCAGTAGAATGCCAAGTAGCTAGTTTTCTCTACTTAAAAAATATGATAAATGTTTGACCAACATCTACATGATATTTAGTTTTAAATTAATGCATAACGGTTAAAGACAGAACTCATTACACGCAAAATAGCATACCTAGGTACATGTAATTACAGGTGTTAGGGGCCTACTTCTTGGTATATTTAGGTAACTAAAGCACACGAATGCTTTGTAGCCTGCCCACATAATATTCATAATTTACTAACATTATATTTTTGTCCAAAACAATTTAATCATTAACCGTCTTACCACAAAAACTTTTTAACGTCAGTTTAAGACTTGTCTAAAAAAATGTCAAATTATGACGTTGACATATGGTTCATTTTGGAGACACATTTTTTTTAGACAAGCGTAAAACAGTGGTTAAAGTTTTTGTGGTAAGGCCATAACCGTCTTACCACAAAAACTTTTAAACGTCAGTTTATGCCTTGTCTAAAAAAATGTCAAATTATGACGTTGACATACGGTTCATTTTGCAGCCAAAATTTTATTAGACAAGTGTAAAACAGGGGTTAAAGTTTTTGTAGTAAGGCCACATCTGTTTAGTGTTTACCCAACTATGTTGAGGTCGAGTTCCAGTCTAACCGGACGCAACTTACTACCAGTGTTTTGTACTGACTGCTTATCTGACCTCTTCAACTCGATCTTTAAGTCGGGCAATCCAAAACAAAAAAAAACTAAGTACTCAGCTCAGTATCCTAATAAATACTGGACATAATTTATTTTAGTAATTTTACTCTAAATGAAATGGAACTTTCGAATTACGAACGACATCCAAATAGGTTGCACGTAAGGAGTAGATCTATATGATAAGGTTGCAAAAACGATGCAAAATTATCAACCTCCTTGCTAAATGACATTCAGGCAACACGCATATAGTCTGTTGAAACACAGGCTAGCCTAATTTATGTAAATACATGGGGTTCCGTACCGGTGATCGTAGACAATAGAGCTTCCTAGTGTGGGTAAGTGTTTTCAAAACGGCGCGAGCGCAACTGGTTTAGCGATAAATCGGCTGAGATTGGAGAGCAATCTTTTTTTGATGTGCTGCCGTTACTTTTAAGTGACTTGTGTTATAGTTTTGATATAGTGTCAGTTTTTTTTTTTTTATTGTTCTTAGAGCAGGCTTACAGACTAATAACATTATTATTATTAGAAATATGTAAATTTACTTACAGCTTAAACTTATGTACCTACGTATAACTTAGATTGGATAATCAATGTTAGTTACGTTTTCGAAAAACACCACAATATCAAAAAGTATGAAAAAATAATGTTTTACTGATGATATTCTCAGAAACATAATTACCATACCACCTGTCATCGAGGCGTTTAAAGTTTCCTTCCATATAGGTTTCATGTCAGCAAGTAAATTATCACATAACTTTTCCTTAACGAAAGCTTTGTCAAGGAAACGGCAAATTAACAGTTAAAGTACCTTCTCACTTACAAAGTATTAAATAAATAAACATTTCTCAAAACCACGACAATGACACACATTCGGAATAAATTAACATCACAGAGATTCGGATTTTAAATACTTTTTTCTTTAAATGCCACTTCCGCCGGAAACGTAGACTTTTATTCTGTAAAGCCTTAGTTAAAGCTTTCCAATGCACAGAAAAGGAGATATCTCTGTATTTATTGACCTTTTTATTTTGCTCTTGAAATATTTTATTGTAATACCAATGTGAATCACCGTATTCATCGGATTTGGTAGCTGACCTTTTACCTTAAAAATAATTAATTAAACATTTACTTAATTACTTTCTTGAAGTTCAGTGTCAAACTGAAGAAAAGTTCAAAAACAGTTTTTGCAAGATTTCTTCTTTATCAAGATTATTTCTTAATCATGAGGTACGAATTTTTCAGGATTGCGTGTACCAAAAACACACCTTAACTATGTATTTTTACTGTAGGTATATCTATTTATCTAATAGTAAATAGTAAGAGTCTAAACAATAAATCATTAATAACAAAATTCATGAGCAAATATTAAAATAATTTTAACTCAAAGGCTCTAAAAATTAGCTAAAAAACCCGTTCATCCCAAAACTGCATCAAAGAAAGCATCACATCTCAAAGATCGCGTGCGCACCTTTACCTTATAACCAGCCGTCATTCTCACGCGCGAACACAACACCACGCTTGCCCGGCGCGCGCGCACGCCACGCCAAACGAATTCGCGCCATTACTAACAATGTGAATAAGTTTTATTTTCAAAAATAGTACTTAAAAATATACAAAAATGCGTGCGGTATTGTTTGTGTGTGCCCTTGTGTATGCTGTCGCAGGACAAGATGTTTCTGATATGGTGAACATGCCTAAATACGATTCAAGATATGATTATTTGGACGTAGATGCGGTGTTTACTAACAAAAGATTAGTTAGGAACTATGTGGATTGTTTGATCAATGCTGTCCGGTGCACGCCTGAGGGAAAAGCGTTGAAAAGTAAGTAAAATTTACCTACTTTTAAATAATAATAAAAAATGTTTTGTTTAGATTAAAGCATTATGGTCTGACCGTTTTTTGATGCAGTTGACAATTTTGCCAGTCAACACAAAAAATGCTATTTTCCCCAAGAATTCTGGACTGGTGGGGGTGGACTTTCCATTTTAAAAATTGACAGATGTCAACTGCACAAAACATTCGGTATCCCTATACTTAAGTTTCAAATGGGAGACATAATCAGCTGTTCAATTGTTTTGTTGTTAATCTTGTACAACAAGCAATTGTCTGACAACATCTAAATTGTTTTTTTTTTTTTTTTAACATCGGAACTGCAGTTTGCAACCACATTATGTTTATAAACGGATGCTTTACCTTAACATTATGCAATTCCTCGAGAAAGGTCAATCAAATGAATTCGTAGTTAGGTTTATAAGTGTTATTTACTTCTTAATTACAAGGTGAAATTTGCTATTTTGGCGCTGAAGTAGCTTGGCTGAAGCAAAATGATTCGTTTTGGCATAGAAAAGGTTACATAATGAGTTTCGGGAGGTGATTGTAAACACTAATTAGAATGCGCCAATTAATAGTGAGAAGATTTTAGATAAAAAAGATAAGCCGCAAAACATGCAGCCACGAATATATTTTTTTAACATCTGGCGTATGTGAACATGAAAAGATTGCGGGAAATTCTCTTGGTTTTTCATTATTCAAATTTATTTCCAAACGCAAAGCAAAAAATTATAAAATGTTAAAATAATGTATTACGTGAATTTTTAAGCCAATCAAAACTACAAAAAATAACAATAAACTGATAATTATCATCCAAACGCCGGCTGGTGGACGTCACACGCTTGACCTCCGATTATAACATAAGATACAATAATTAAATAATGATAATACGAGCTCGTTATTGTGTTAACCTGTGAATCTTTATGCTAATTAGCAATTAGACAATAATATGCTAATATGCAACAAAAAATTACAGCTAACATAATTGAGTTTTACAGCTTCAGATTTAATTGAGGTAAGTAATTCATCATGTCATTTTACATAATGTAGGTACACTTTTTAACAAAATTGAATTTTTAACGTTTTTTAGGAAATCAAAAAAGTATATTGTTCGTTTATTTTCTAGTATTGTCTGAATCAAAAGTTTGGTCCAAAAAAAAGCTCTCAAATAAATCTTGAACTAAAGAAAATGTCTTACAAACCCACGCAAGCGGTCATTACAAACATTTGTAAACAAACATTTAGCCAATAAAATCCATAATTCATCATCCTAAATAGCTAGAATTCATATGAAGTGGAGCATAAGTGTGAGGTCACCAGTTCATCAGACAAGCATTCTTGTCATACTTTTCTATTTGTTTAGCAACCTCGTGGGAAGTTTGGCCCAAACGTATGCAGTCTACTTTTCTTATCCCTCTAAGTCTACGCTCTATGGCGTATGTCAAAGCAACTAGCGGTTGTGACACTAAAATTGTACCGTTTTGACATAAATGAAATTAACTGAGTAATGAAAGGTTTAAAGGTATTGTGTTAATTAGTTACTTGCTTAGTTTAGAATAGGCATGATGACAAATTTTTAAATTCCTTTGTATGATGTAGGTATACGTCTATTTTATATGAAAAATTATTAATTTTAAGAAAATGCGAAGTTTTTTTTATCAAATAATTGCATTTTTCTCTGTCCACTTTGAATCGGGCGCGAAAACGCTTGTCAGTGTCATGTCGTCACTTGTGACGTCACGACTGAAATTACAAGACGCAAGTAAACAACGCTCGTGCAAAAATTAAGTTTTTTGTGTTATTAAATATGAATTCGAAAGGGCAGAGGTGTTGTGGGGTCCCCCACTGTAAGAACACATCCAAAACAACTCCTGATAAGTTATTTGTGTACACGTTCCTCACAATAAAAAAATACGAAACAAGTGGCTTAAACTTGCAAGGCGAGATTCAAAAGCAATATTGCCCAGGGTACAACTTTATTTTTGTGAAGATCACTTTGATGTAAGTTATTACATAGTTCTCTAGATTCTAGCATAGTTTATAATGTAAATAACTATTTCGAGGTTAGGTTTCATCTCTCATTGTTTTTTAATTAAACTAGTATACTTACATGGAAGTTTTAACATTTCTAAATTCAGCTGAACAAAAATCTTTATTTGATGCCAAAAACTTTCCCAGCATTATGATATCAATTCTAGGCAAATTAGCGCTGTTTGCCTTGATAAATCCGGGCTTCATAACTCGTGTTATAAACAATTAATTAATTAAAAACAAAGATCGCAGTGGAAGTTCACAATAACGAAATGTGACGTTCGCGCGCTTTCGCGCGAGTTGTTTTGAGAAATGACGTCACGAGCTCTGATTGGTGTTCAAGATATCATGGCGGATTGCCTTATTTCGTAATTTTATTTTATAAAAATACATATTAATCACATTATTAATAAAGAAAACAATGCGCGTTTTATATTCCAAGCTTCAAGTTTAATTTAATAAATATATTATTTTAATGATTTTTGATTACTGTCATCATGCCTATTGTCATAATAACACCTTCCCTGTCTGTCTGTCCCTTTTTGATTGTCTATGTATATTACTCTCTGTCTCGTATTTTTTAAACTCAATCTGAGATCTTTGTTGGAAAAATAAAAAAAAATGCTTTTGTCTTTAAAACACAGGTTATATAAACACAAGTATAGCCCAACAGTAAATTGGATTATATAATAGTCACAAACCGTTAAATATTGTAATTCTGGCGCCTCAATATTTAGAACATAATGTTATTTTCTCAAGCCATGTATCTTCGGCCAGTTAATAACTCATCTAAGATTATAAGATTTATAATTTCTCAGAACCTCTCACTTTTGACATTTAATTTTGACACATTTTTTACGTAATCATTATGCTGTGTCACTGTCACTTTTATGTCAAGAAGCAGTGAAAGTTTACCTAAAATGGCCGCTTCTGATTCCGCACGTGCGAAAATGCTAACTGGTTTTACTGTTATAAGGACTACTAATGTAGTAGAACCTTTCTACTATAGTACTATAATGTTTGACTTTATCTACGAATAATATTGGACTTATTTTAAGATGTAGATGGAGCCTGCCTCATAAAAATACACGTAGATGTAAACCAGTTTTAATTCTAACTAAGTTTTTGCCCCTATTAATTTGCCGTAGTTGATATAAACACCTGCAAGGCAAAAAAATTACGAGTAAAATATATTTTGGTTAACTTAGGCTACTACTGGGTTTTTTCGTGAAAAATAATTGTGACATAATAACACAATGCACCTAACCCCCTGCCATGTTCCTTGGCAAAAGAAGTACTTACATACATATTTTCCAATAGCAGAGCTTAGTTTCACAGCTCTGTAGGAAGACCATCATACCTATATGCATCATGCATCGATATTTCCACCATTAATTATTATCTAGTTATTATAGATACTAATTACCCAGTTCTGGAGAAACATGCAAATATGTTGGCACCTGCTACCTAACGTACGCCCATTATAATTGACGCCATGGCTTCCAATTAAAAGATAGGTACCTATCATAATTGCTCCGGTAATATATTGCTGAAATATAAAACAATAAAATTGATATCGTAAAAGTTTAGCAACTTTTAATAAAATTCCGTATTACCGCCATATTGTCATAAACTAGGAAAACACAGTGACAGTGCGTAGATATTTTCTCACAAATAATTTATTACTGGTATAATTAAGAAACGTAAAAAGGTAATTATTATGGTATGTACAGAACAATATAGCAGCTCAGTGCGTTATCCAAGGATAAAGAAAATAATAGACACAGGGTGTCAATAGAGGAAAATTGCCACAGTTTCTTAAAAATCAATGAATTAAAGTTGAGATTGGTTAAAAAAACAACAATATCAGATATTTTTTTAAAGTTAAGTGAAGTAAGTGTTCTTAACACGTTGAATAAGAACCATAAAGATGGTTGAACAAGCTTAAATAGATAATAACAACAATGTATGAAGACTTCATGCTAAACTATTATCCTCATCGATTTTGATGTCTAATAGCATAATATTGTGCATAAATATGATGCACCTGTATTTTGCAGGTGCGCGGTCGCATGTATTGGATGCGTAGAACGTATTTATTTATTGCATTACGCAAAATTTGAATAAATAAGAAGTAATCTTGTCTCTGTTTAAAATGCTACTTACTGGTTTGTTTATCTTAATGTCAACACAGATTTTCCAGGATATGACTTCAATGAAAATCTTCATAATTGCCAATTTTGTTCAACGGTAATTTTATCTGAGTTTGCAGAAAGTGCGAATTAACGCTTGTTATTTTTTGTTTTCTCTGCAATTCGTTTATAGTTGGGGTGAATCTTCCAAATGATATGGATAACAGGTGTATAACGAGCCCATGTCTAGTCAGTAAGTAATTTTAAAAAATATGCTGCTAAGTTATTTCCAACAGAAGCTTTTGTGTAAGAAGCTCACTAAAACCAAACTAATAATTCATTACACACATTTATTACTTAAGTAATTGGTATCAAACCGTGGTAAATTCGTTATACTTAAATAAAATAAAATTCCTACATTCTCTGTATCGCGAGCTCATTGCAGTAAAGGTACAATTTTCCTAATACTCAGTCTCTCTCAAGTTAAACGTTTATTCCAAAGAGGTAGCGCTCGGCCGAGACCCTATTACTTTGTTCCCTTCACTGATATTACATTACTTATAGTTTCTAACTTACTTACATTCTTTCTATATG